>NW_025416808.1:0-282987 GCF_016746395.2 Drosophila simulans
TATTAAGTGCAGTCTGAGGAATCTGTCTACTTTTTCAAAAGTGTGACAGGCTTCCCTCCCATTTCGCATTTCTTCGATTATGCCCATCGGGACGATAAGAAGAAATTGTCCGCTGACAAGCCCAGGTCTATTTTTTCACCACAAGGGCCCAAGAGTCCAAGAATCCCAAGCATTTCGGTAGAACGCCTGCGCAGATTTCCGACGACTGTGCTACCCCATCCAAAGCCACAGTACAGCGCACAGCTAAAAATATGGCTGCTTCAGCCTTCACAGGCTGTGTCAGCAGGCGAAGCGGCAGCAAGCATCATGCCTATTCTCAAGGTTAAATACAGTTATTGCTATTCAGTCTATGAAAGGTGTGTTGCCAGCTCGTTGATAAAATCGAGCAGGGCACTTCTCAGTCCATCCCAACCGCGAACGCTGCGCCCCAGGCCTACATTTCCTCTGGCTGTCGGTTGCCTCCATGCGATACAGAAGTTTTCGCAGGCGACTATCTTCGCTGGCCGATTTTCCGGGATCTTTTCACAGCCATTTATATTAATAATCCACGGCTGACTCCGGTTGAAAAGTTATTCCACTTAAATGCAAAACAAGTGGCGACGCGCATGCCATAGTTTCGATTTCGCCTCTCACCAACGAGGGTTTCCCGCTCTGCGTGGGAAAACCTGATAGAGCGTTTCGAAAATAAACGATTGTTGGTAAACAGTCAATTGAAAATACTGTTTAATGTGCAGTCGATACCACAGGAATGTGGGCCGGCCTTGAAGGTACTGCAAAGTACTGTTCAAGGTTGCTTGACTTCCTTAGAACTGTCAGGCATCAACACTGAGAACTGGGACTGCCTGCTGGTATATCTGTGCTCATCCAAGCTCCCGAAGATAACTCTCTCCTTATGGGAGCAGTCGCTACATAAGAAAGCCGACATCCCGACATGGGAGAGCTGAACACCTTCCTCACAGAACGTCATCGAACCCTAGAAGCAATCGATGATGTGAGACCGTCCGTAACGAGTCAGTCGCATTCCAAAGCGATGAGCTCAAGTGGGCCCTAGAAAACTAAATTCCTATGAGACGAAAGTGGCTCCAAAATCGAAAAGTTGCGACTTGTGCCAAGGAAAACCATCCTGTCTGTGTATGTCCGCGTTTCTCCAAATGTCGGTTGACGACCGGTCAGCCTACATTAAACGGAAGCAGTTATGCTTAAACTGTTTTCCAAAAGGACATCAGCTTCGTGAGTGCAAAAGCATGCACAATTGTTTTACTTGCCGTGCCGGCATCACACGTTGTTGCACCGAAACAATGCCATTCCAGGTGGTTCAAGCCCAAGTCTCGGGCCTAAACCAAACAGTAGCTGCTCAGTCCAAGAAGCTCTGCAGTTTCACCATCCGATCTCCGACTAGGCCCGCGTTGCACTTGGAGACGACGGCCTATGTCCTCCCTCAACTAGCCGGAAATCTGCCTTCCTACCCAATTCCGCAAAATTCCTTTGGGATCTTCCCGATTTTCCACTGGCGGATCCAAAATTCTATGAGAGCGCACAAATAGATGTACTTATCGGAGCCGACATCCTGCCTTCGGTGCTTCTGAGTGGAGCAAAAACCAACATCTGTGGCTCTCTCTTGGGCAAGAGACCATTTTCGGCTGGGTACTAACTGGGCCAGTGTCAGCCTCAGCCCAAAGCAAAATTTCATCTTTTTCGACACAGATCTCCCACGCGTACGATAATTCACTGGACAAACTCCTCACAAAATTTTGGGAGGTGGAGGATATACCAACAAAGTTGGTAAAAGAATCCGATTCCATGTGCGAGAAGAATTTCCTTCAAACGACCACGAGAAACGAGTGCGGCAAATATGTCGTTACTCTGCCTTTTCGCGACCCAGAACATATCGGTTCCGGGCTAGGGCATTCTAGGTCTTTCGCGTTGGCTCAGTTCTTAAGAAATGAGCAGCGTCTAAAAAGAGATGAGGCCTTGAAAGCGAGAACATGCGACAAGTTCTTCCTACGCATGATTGCAACGCCTATTATATGCCACATCACGCCGTCTTAAAACCGGAGAGCGTAACTACTAAACTCCGTGTAGTATTCAATGCCTCCAGCCCATCATCGAATGGTACCAGTTTAAATGATATCCTTCATGCTGGCCCTGTCTTACAGTCCGACTTGACCATTCAAATTCTGAAGTGGCGCTATTTCCGATACGTGTTCAACGCCGATATCGAGAAAATGTATCGGCAGATCTGGGTAGATCCGAGACACACTCCATTCCAGCGAATACTTTTCCGTAACAATAGAGGGGAAATCAGAGATTTCGAACTGAAAACAGTAACCTTTGGAGTCAATTGCGCGCCTTTCCTGGCGATCCGAGTACTGCAGCAGCTAGCAGCTGACGTAGAACTCAGCCATCCAAAAGCTAGCAATGTCATTCGAAATTTCATGTATGTGGATGATGTTTTAGCCGGAGCGGACTCCACGGAAGAAGCTCAGCTCATGGTGCAAGAGCTCCGAGACGCTCTGAATTCTGCCGGATTTCCATTGAGGAAATGGACCTCCAACCAAAAGGAAGTTTTTAGCGGCCATTCAGAGCAACCATCTTTTAAATAACTGATTTTCTCGAGATCGATGCAGAAAGTACTGCCAAAACCCTCGGTATTCGCTGGAAAGCAACCTCCGACGAATTCTTCTTCGTCCCGCCAGAGTTGGCTATCGAAACGTCCTTTACAAAACGCCAAGTCCTGTCCCAAATTGCCAAATTGTTCGACCCTGCCGGCTGGTTAGCGCCGTTTATCGTTCGAGCCAAAATTTTCATGCAGGAGATTTGGCTGCAGGAACTTGGGTGGGACGAAAACATTCCAAATGAGCTCTGTCAGCGATGGCTGAATTTTCTTCAAAGTTATTCAGTGTTAGAGCAGATACGCATTCCACGCTGGCTATCGTTTCGTCCAGATTTCAAGGTCGAGCATCATGGCTTTTGCGATGCGTCGCAAAAGGCTTACGGGGCGGCCATATATGTCCGCGTAGAAGTGGGCAGCACCATTATGGTCCTGACCGCGAAAACCCGGGTAGCACCAGTCAAAACGGTTTCGCTCCCAAGATTGGAGCTGTGCGGAGCGTTATTGCTTTCCGAAATGGCTGCAGCCATCATTCCGCAGATGCCTACGACTAACTCCGAACTTTACTGTTGGACGGACTCCACGATAGTGCTTGCATGGTTAAGCAAGCCAGCATGCCAGTGGACCACATTTGTAGCCAATAGGGTGACGAAGATCGCCCAGGCCACAAAAACAGAGAATTGGTCTCATGTTCAATCTGAGCATAATCCAGCAGACCTGGCAAGTAGAGGAGTTTCCCTCCAAGATCTAGCCGATAGCCAGTTATGGTGGCACGGACCGACATGGTTGCAAAATCCACGCAACCAATGGCCAACTCAGGTCAACGCTCCGGTGACCGACCTGGAGAAGCGTGCTCTAAAAGTCCATCTCGCGAAAGCTCCTTCTGAAGAGTTGTTGGCACGTTTCTCCAAGCTAGAGAAAGCTCTACGAGTCCTTGCTTATGTTTATCGCTTCATTCAGCGGTGCAGGAAGCAGACATCTCCATCTGATGTGCATCTACTGGCCACTGAAATCGCCGCCGCCGAGCGGTTCCTAATTTCGAACACTCAGCGCAAAGAATTCCCTGTGGAATATCACTGCCTAAGTGAAAAGCGTCCAGTGCCAAGTTCAAGTGCCATCCTAAGCATGAACCCGTTTCTAGACCCGCAAGGACTGATCAGGGCATGCGGCCGTGTGGCGGCTTCCGAAAGCCTTCAATACAATGAACGCCATCCAGTGATTCTTCCGTATAACTGCCTGCTTTCTCGCCTCCTTGCGAATTTCACGCATCGCATAACTCTCCATGGTGGTAACCAGTTAATGGTGCGCCTCCACTTAGAGCCTACATCTGACTTAACGACCGAGAAGTTTCTTGCCGCTTTCTCTCGTTTTGTATCCAGAAGAGGGTGTCCACGTCAAGTCCAGTCAGACAATGGCAAAACCTTTGTTGGCGCTGCCACCCTGCTTTCCTGCGATTTCCTTCAAGCCGTAAAAGAGTCGGTGACGAATGCCTATATTCATCAAGAGATGCAATGGCAATTTATTCCTCCGGGAGCACCCCATTTGGGAGGCCTTTGGAAGCAGGCGTAAAAAGCTTCAAGACGCTATTTTACAAATGCACGGCCACACGAAAATACACGTTCGAAGAGCTATCCACGCTCTTGGCAAAAATAGAAGCGTGCCTTAACTCCAGTCCGCTCTCTCCTATGTCTGAAGATCCGACAGACTTGCTGCTCTGACGCTAGGGCATTTCCTTGTCGGGGACCCCTTATGTCCACGGTGGAACCCGAAGTAAAGGGGGAAACAAAATCCCTTCTTAATTGGTGGCAGCATTTGAAGGCTCTCCATCAGCAGTTCCGTGTGCGATGGAAAGAAGAGTACCTCAAAGAACTCCACAAGCGTTCTAAATGGCAGGCCCCGTACAAAATCTACGCATCGATGACATGGTCGTCATCAAGGACGACAACTTGCCCTCTAATGAGTGGCGGCTCGGCAGAATTAAGTCTGTTTTCCCAGGAGCTGACGGCAACGTCCGTGTAGTAAACATCCGTACTGCACGTGGAGTTATTAAACGTCCAGTGGCAAAAGTGGTGCTTTTGCCGACGGAGTCTTCCGAATCTCCACAATAATAGGCGCCCCTCTCGTCCTTAGTTGTAGTTCACTATCACTAATCATCCGTTATTTTTCATTTCGTTTTCGATCTCCTTTGGACATTCGACTACGCGCAGCATGGCTCCTCGTCAACAAAACGCACGCAGTGCTCGTGCCGTGGAGAGCAGACGTACCCGAGGTATTCAATCCTACCGATGCCGAGTCTGCCGCGGTATCCATCCTCTTCGGAAGTGCGCGAGGTTCCTAAAGCTCAGCGCTGAAAAGCGTTTGCGAGCAGTCCTCATTAACCAATACTGCGCCAATTGCCTCGCTCACGAGCATTCCACGGGAGACTGCCGAAGCGGTGATCGTTGCAAGAAGTGCGACCGATCCCACCACACGCTGCTCCACATGCGCGAGCAGGTTAGCTCGTTGTCGCGGTCGCGAGCGCGCTCGCGTCGCCAACCGGTGCCAACCCGGCAAGCAGCTTCGGTCTCGTCCCAACGTTCCCGCCGGCACAATCCGCCAACTCAGCGTAGGAGTTCACCGCCACGACGACCGGAATCGACGACGCCAGGCCCATCGCTCTCGTCGCTGCTGCAACGCCACAGCGTGAACATCCTTCCCACAGCGCTGGTCAAGTTGGAGACCGGGACGAAGACCTTCGAGACCGCAGCACTTATCGATCCGTGCAGCCCCATGAGCTGCATCGACGCTTCGTTGGCGTCAGCCTTTAAGCTTTCGATGACCAATTTTGGCGACGAGAAGGTCAGCACGACGACGATTCGCTCCAGGATCGACGCGAACACGAAGCTCGAGGTCGTGCTCAAGATCGAGCCCAGGGTGCGGATCCGTACACCTGTCCGGGCATTGAGCGACACCGTAGTGTCCAAGTACAGGGACATCATGCTGGCGGATGACGGGTTCCATCGGCCTGCTACCGTATCCATGGTCTTAGGAGCAGCCATTTATCCTAAGGTTATCCAATCCGGATTCCTGACCTTCGACGAGGGAATGCCGGTCGCTCAAAAGAACGTGTTTGGGTGGATCGTGTCCGGTGCCTGCAGCTTGCCGTAGGATGGCTATGTTGCAACCCCAGTGATTGCAAGGGGGGCGGAATGTTCGAGTTACGGGGTTTGGACTGTCACCCGCTCTCCGCTCCCTCTTACGTTCTCCACTCCCTCTTACGCTCTCCCGCTCTTCACCACAGAGTCTCCGAGGAGTCTCCGCTGCGCTTGGGAGAACCCAACGCATTAGAATAAGCTTTAGTGTAAAACTAACCACGATCAATAAAACATACCCCTGGTCGCGCCCGCGCTAATTCTACAAGTCTTCGAGTGTTTTTTCGAGTGGTCTTTTTTTCAGCAAGCTAGGAATTTTCCAGGACCAGCACCCCCCATCACCCCAACACTTATGTTGTTTTGATAATCGACGATCAAAATCAAAAAATATTTAATATTAATGAGCGATAATTAACTAGCAACATGAAATTTAAAACACTTGCTAATACATGACTAACGATGCTGAGGTGAACACAAACTTTACTTCATAAAAATATTATTAATATAGAATTTTTTAAATAAAATTCCAATTCATATGAAATCTACGTGCCAGAGATGGTATTCATAATGATGTTTGATATTAAGTCAGTTCCATTCTTGGCCACGCCATCGTTAATGCTAATTAAAACTTATGCCCATTGTGTTTACAAATAACACTAAACTTGTAATGGTTTTGTTTTAATTTCATGTACCCTCTGTCAGCCAATAAGCTAGATGACCTGCGATGTAGTTTCAGGAGCTGCTTGGATGTAAAATTAGCACAAATGATGTCGTTAATCAAGGACCAAGGAATAAGAGGTTTGTATCTAAATAATTCGTTATATTTTTAAAATAAGTATGTACTTATGTTGTTTTGATAAAACAAAAAAAAATTTTAATATTAATCAGCGGTTAACATGAAATTTATAAAAATTGCTAATAGATATACATAACAAAATATGCTATTGTGAAAGTTATAATGGTTTAGTTTCAATTATAAGTTCCCTCTGAAAGCCAATACGCTAGATAACCTACGATGTAATTTTAGGAGCTATGCGAATGTACAATCAGCGAATAGGATGTCATAAATCAAGGACAATAGAGGTTTGTATCTAAATAATTTGATATATTTTTTAAATAAGTTCTTATGTTGTTTTGATAATCGACGATCAAAATAAAAAAATATTTAATATTTATTAGCGTTAATTAACTAGCAACATGAAATTTAAAACACTTGCTAATAGATATACATGACTAACGATGCTGAGGTGAACACAAAATTTACTTCATAAAAATATTGACAATATCGAATTTTTTAAATAAAATTCCAATTCATATGAAATCTACGTACCAGAGATGGTATTCATAATTGATGTTTGATATTAAGTCAGTTCCATTCTTGGCCACGTCATCGTTAATGCTAATTAAAACTTATGCCCATTGTGTTTACAAATAACACTAAATTGTAATGGTTTTGTTTTAATTTCATGTACCCTCTGTGAGCCAATAAGCTAGATGACCTGCGATGTAGTTTCAGGAGCTGCGCGGAAGTAAAATTAGAACAATGGATGTCGTAAATCAAGGACCAAAGATTAAGAGGTTCGTATCTAAATAATTCGTTATATTTTTAAAATTAGTTCTAATGTTGTTTTGATAATAGACAATCAAAATCAAAAAATATTTAATATTAATTAGCGGTAATTAACTAGCAAAATGAAATTTCAAACATTTGCTAATAGATATACATGACTAAATATGCTAAGGTGAACACAAAATTTACTTTATAAAAATATTGACAATATCGAATTTAATATAAAATTCCAATTCGTAGGAAATCTACGTCCCAGAGACGGTATTCATGAATTGATGACGTGGTCCATTTGATATTAAGTCAGTTCCATTCTTGGCCACGTCATCGTTAATACCAATTAAAACTTATGACCATTGTGTTTACAAATAACACTAAACTTGTAATGGTTTTGTTTTAATTTCATGTACCCTCTGGGAGCCAATAAGCTAGATGACCTGCGATGTAGTTTCAGGAGCTGCGCGGATGTAAAGTTAGAACAAAGGACATGAAATTTAAAACAATTGCTCATAGATATACATGACTAAATATGCTAAGGTGTACACAAAATTTACTTCATAAAAATATTGACAATATCGAACTCGCGGACTCGATGTGGCATAAAATAAATAAATGACAAGCTACACTCACACACATGCAAACAGCAGACTCCACACACTTCAGGGAGACAAAAGATTACCCCAAAGGCTGCAAACTGAAGATGGCACACACACACAAAGAGAGAATAAGTAATTAAATTAGAAATTAAACTAAGCAAATGGAAAATTTTGCAAGTAAAAATTTTGCGCCTTCCTCCTCGATTCTCATTAGTGGCACGTAAGCTACACGGCACAGTGCAAATATAGTTTTTGTTTCTTGTATATATTTCTAGTCTTTGTCAACTTAATATTTTTAACATATATTTACCGAATATTTTTAGAATATTTTTTTTTGCGCCCTCCTCCTCGA
Source organism: Drosophila simulans (assembly GCF_016746395.2). NCBI lineage: Eukaryota > Metazoa > Arthropoda > Insecta > Diptera > Drosophilidae > Drosophila > Drosophila simulans. The sequence goes on from NW_025416808.1 coordinate 8,258, forward strand.
TTCTCATTAGTGGCACGTAAGCTACACGGCACAGTGCAAATATAGTTTTGTTTATGTATATATTTCTAGTGATTGTCACCTTAGTATTTTTAACATATATATACCAAATATTTTTAGAATATTTTTTTAATTTTAGTAATTTAAATTAAACTAAGCAAATGGAAAATTTTGCAAATAAAAGTTTTGCGCCCTTCGCCTCGATTCTCATTAGTGGCACGTAAGCTACACTGCACAGTGCAAATATAGTTTTGTTTCTAGTATATATTTCTAGTGTTTGTCAACTTAATATTTTTAACATATATTTACCGAATATTTTTAAGTAAACTTAATCTTTATAGTATATTTATAATTTATAATATTTGATAATTTTATGTATAATGTTTTTTGAAATTAAGTCAGTTCTAGTCTTGGCCACGCCATCGTTAATGCTAATTAAAACGTATGCTGTTTACTTATAAAACTAAACTTGTAATGGTTTTGTTTTAATTTCATGTATCCTCTGGGAGCCAATAAGCTAGGTGACCTGCGATGTAGTTTCAGGAGCTGCGCGGATGTAAAATTATAACAAAGGATGTCGTAAATCAAGGACCAACGAATAAGAGGTTCGTATCTAAATAATTCGTTATATTTTTAAAATAAGTTCTTATGTTGTTTTGAAAATCGACAATCAAAATCAAAAAATATTTAATATTAATTAGCGGTTATTAACTACAACATGAAATTTATAACAATTGCTAATAGATATACATAACAAAATATGCTACTGTGAAAGTTATAATGGTTTAGTTTCAATTATAAGTTCCCTCTGGAAGCCAATAAGCTAGATGACCTACGATGTAATATTCGGAGCTATCCGAATATACAATCAGCGAAAAGGATGTCATAAATCAAGGACCATAGAATAAGAGGTTTATATATAAATAATTCGTTATATTTTTAAAATAAGTTCTTATGTTGTTTTGATTATAGACAATCAAAATCAAAAATATTTAATATTAATTAGCGGTTATTAACTACAACATAAAATTTATAACAATTGCTAATAGATATACATGACTAAATATGCTAAGGTTTACACAAAATTTACTTCATAAAAATATTGACAATATCGAATTTAACACAAAATTCCAATTCGTAGGAAATCTACGTACCAGAGATGGTATTCATATATTGATGACGTGGTCCATTTGATATTAAGTCAGTTCCATTCTTGGCCACGTCATCGTTAATGCAAATTAAAACTTATGTCCATTGTGTTTACAAATAACACTAAACTTGTAATGGTTTTGTTTTAATTTCATGTACCCTCTGGGAGCCAATAAGCTAGATGACCTGCGATGTAGTTTCAGGAGCTGCGCGGATGTAAAATTAGAACAAAGGATGTCGTAAATCAATGACCAAAGAATAAGAGGTTCGTATCTAAATAATTCGTTATATTTTTAAAATAAGTTCTTATGTTGTTTTGAAAATCGACAATCAAAATCAAAAAATATTTAATATTAATTAGCGGTTATTAACTACAACATGAAATTTATAACAATTGCTAATAGATATACATAACAAAATATGCTACTGTGAAAGTTATAATGGTTTAGTTTCAAATATATGTTCCCTCTGGAAGCCAATACGCTGGATGACCTACGATGTAATATTAGGAGCTATGCGAATGTACAATCAGCGAATAGGATGTCATAAATCAAGGACCAAACAATAAGAGGTTCGTATCTAAATAATTCGCTATATTTTTTAAATAAGTTCTTATGTTGTTTTGATAATCGACAATCAAAATCAAAAATATTTCATATTAATTAGCGGTAGTTAACTAGCAACATGAAATTTAAAATAATTGCTAATAGATATACATGACTAAATATGCTAGGGTGAACACAAAATTTACTTCATAAAAATATTGACAATATCGAATTTAATATAAAATTCCAATTCGTAGGCAATCTTCGTACCACAGATGGTATTCATATATTGATGACGTGGTCCATTTGATTTAAGTCAGTTCCATTCTTGGCCACGTCATCGTTAATGCTAATTAAAACTTATGTCCATTGTGTTTACAAATAACACTAAACTTGTAATGGTTTTGTTTTAATTTCACGTACCCTCTGGGAGCCAATAAGCTAGATGACCTGCGATGTCAGGAGCTGCGCGGATGTAAAATTAGAACAAAGGATGTCGTAAATCAAGGACCAAAGAATATGAGGTTCGTATCTAAATAATTCGTTATATTTTTAAAATAAGTTGTTATGTTGTTTTGATAATCGACAATCAAAATCAAAAAATATTTCATATTAATTAGCGGTTATTAACTACAACATAAAATTTATAACAATTGCTAATAGATATACATGACTAAATATGCTAAGGTTTACACAAAATTTACTTCATAAAAATATTGACAATATCGAATTTAACACAAAATTCCAATTCGTAGGAAATCTACGTACCAGAGATGGTATTCATTTATTGATGACGTGGTCCATTTGATATGAAGTCAGTTCCATTCTTGGCCACGTCATCGTTAATGCTAATTAAAACTTATGCCCATTGTGTTTACAAATAACACTAAACTTGTAATGGTTTTGTTTTAATTTCACGTACCCTCTGGGAGCCAATAAGCTAGATGACCTGCGATGTCAGGAGCTGCGCGGATGTAAAATTAGAACAAAGGATGTCGTAAATCAAGGACCAAAGAATATGAGGTTCGTATCTAAATAATTCGTTATATTTTTAAAATAAGTTGTTATGTTGTTTTGATAATCGACAATCAAAATCAAAAAATATTTCATATTAATTAGCGGTTATTAACTACAACATAAAATTTATAACAATTGCTAATAGATATACATGACTAAATATGCTAAGGTTTACACAAAATTTACTTCATAAAAATATTGACAATATCGAATTTAACACAAAATTCCAATTCGTAGGAAATCTACGTACCAGAGATGGTATTCATATATTGATGACGTGGTCCATTTGATATTAAGTCAGTTCCATTCTTGGCCACGTCATCGTTAATGCTAATTAAAACTTATGTCCATTGTGTTTACAAATAACACTAAACTTGTAATGGTTTTGTTTTAATTTCACGTACCCTCTGGGAGCCAATAAGCTAGATGACCTGCGATGTCAGGAGCTGCGCGGATGTTAAATTAGAACAAAGGATGTCGTAAATCAAGGACCAAAGAATATGAGGTTCGTATCTAAATAATTCGTTATATTTTTAAAATAAGTTGTTATGTTGTTTTGATAATCGACAATCAAAATCAAAAAATATTTCATATTAATTAGCGGTTATTAACTACAACATAAAATTTATAACAATTGCTAATAGATATACATGACTAAATATGCTAAGGTTTACACAAAATTTACTTCATAAAAATATTGACAATATCGAATTTAACACAAAATTCCAATTCGTAGGAAATCTACGTACCAGAGATGGTATTCATTTATTGATGACGTGGTCCATTTGATATGAAGTCAGTTCCATTCTTGGCCACGTCATCGTTAATGCTAATTAAAACTTATGCCCATTGTGTTTACAAATAACACTAAACTTGTAATGGTTTTGTTTTAATTTCACGTACCCTCTGGGAGCCAATAAGCTAGATGACCTGCGATGTCAGGAGCTGCGCGGATGTAAAATTAGAACAAAGGATGTCGTAAATCAAGGACCAAAGAATATGAGGTTCGTATCTAAATAATTCGTTATATTTTTAAAATAAGTTGTTATGTTGTTTTGATAATCGACAATCAAAATCAAAAAATATTTCATATTAATTAGCGGTTATTAACTACAACATAAAATTTATAACAATTGCTAATAGATATACATGACTAAATATGCTAAGGTTTACACAAAATTTACTTCATAAAAATATTGACAATATCGAATTTAACACAAAATTCCAATTCGTAGGAAATCTACGTACCAGAGATGGTATTCATATATTGATGACGTGGTCCATTTGATATTAAGTCAGTTCCATTCTTGGCCACGTCATCGTTAATGCTAATTAAAACTTATGTCCATTGTGTTTACAAATAACACTAAACTTGTAATGGTTTTGTTTTAATTTCACGTACCCTCTGGGAGCCAATAAGCTAGATGACCTGCGATGTCAGGAGCTGCGCGGATGTAAAATTAGAACAAAGGATGTCGTAAATCAAGGACCAAAGAATATGAGGTTCGTATCTAAATAATTCGTTATATTTTTAAAATAAGTTGTTATGTTGTTTTGATAATCGACAATCAAAATCAAAAAATATTTCATATTAATTAGCGGTTATTAACTACAACATAAAATTTATAACAATTGCTAATAGATATACATGACTAAATATGCTAAGGTTTACACAAAATTTACTTCATAAAAATATTGACAATATCGAATTTAACACAAAATTCCAATTCGTAGGAAATCTACGTACCAGAGATGGTATTCATTTATTGATGACGTGGTCCATTTGATTTAAGTCAGTTCTAGTCTTGGCCACGCCATCGTTAATGCTAATTAAAACGTATGCTGTTTACTTATAAAACTAAACTTGTAATGGTTTTGTTTTAATTTCATGTATCCTCTGGGAGCCAATAAGCTAGGTGACCTGCGATGTAGTTTCAGGAGCTGCGCGGATGTAAAATTATAACAAAGGATGTCATAAATCAAGGACCATAGAATAAGAGGTTTATATATAAATAATTCGTTATATTTTTAAAATAAGTTCTTATGTTGTTTTGATTATAGACAATCAAAATCAAAAAATATTTAATATTAATTAGCGGTTATTAACTACAACATAAAATTTATAACAATTGCTAATAGATATACATGACTAAATATGCTAAGGTTTACACAAAATTTACTTCATAAAAATATTGACAATATCGAATTTAACACAAAATTCCAATTCGTAGGAAATCTACGTACCAGAGATGGTATTCATTTATTGATGACGTGGTCCATTTGATATGAAGTCAGTTCCATTCTTGGCCACGTCATCGTTAATGCTAATTAAAACTTATGCCCATTGTGTTTACAAATAACACTAAACTTGTAATGGTTTTGTTTTAATTTCACGTACCCTCTGGGAGCCAATAAGCTAGATGACCTGCGATGTCAGGAGCTGCGCGGATGTAAAATTAGAACAAAGGATGTCGTAAATCAAGGACCAAAGAATATGAGGTTCGTATCTAAATAATTCGTTATATTTTTAAAATAAGTTGTTATGTTGTTTTGATAATCGACAATCAAAATCAAAAAATATTTCATATTAATTAGCGGTAATTAACTAGCAACATGAAATTTAAAATAATTGCTAATAGCTATACATGACTAATGATGCTAAGGTGAACACAAAATTTACTTCATAAAAATATTGACAATATCGAATTTTTTAAATAAAATTCCAATTCATATGAAATCTACGTACCAGAGATGGTATTCATAATTGATGTTTGATATTAAGTCAGTTCCATTCTTGGCCACGTCATCGTTAATGCTAATTAAAACTTATGCCCATTGTGTTTACAAATAACACTAAACTTGTAATAGTTTTGTTTTAATTACATGTACCCTCTGGGAGACAATAAGCTAGATGACCTGCGATGTATTTTCAGGAGCTGCGCGGATGTAAAATTAGAACAAAAGACATGAAATTTAAAACAATTGCTCATAGATATACATGACTAAATATGCTAAGGTGTACACAAAATTTACTTCATAAAAATATTGACAATATCGAACTCGCGGACTCGATGTGGCATAAAATAAATAAATGACAAGCTACACTCACACACATGCAAACAGCAGACTCCACACACTTCAGGGAGACAAAAGATTATCCCAAAGGCTGCAAACTGAAGATGGCACACACACACAAAGAGAGAATAAGTAATTAAATTAGAAATTAAACTAAGCAAATGGAAAATTTTGCAAGTAAAAATTTTGCGCCCTCCTCCTCGATTCTCATTAGTGGCGCGTAAGCTACACGGCACAGTGCAAATATAGTTTTTGTTTCTTGTATATATTTCTAGTCTTTGTCAACTTAATATTTTTAACATATATTTACCAAATATTTTTAGAATATTTTTTTGCGCCCTCCTCCTCGATTCTCATTAGTGGCACGTAAGCTACACGGCACAGTGCAAATATAGTTTTTGTTTATGGTATATATTTCTAGTGATTGTCACCTTAGTATTTTTAACATATATATACCGAATATTTTTAGAATATTTTTTTAATATTAGTAATTTAAATTAAACTAAGCAAATGGAAAATTTTGCAAATAAAAGTTTTGCGCCCTTCGCCTCGATTCTCATTAGTGGCACGTAAGCTACACGGCACAGTGCAAATCTAGTTTTTGTTTCTAGTATATATTTCTAGTGTTTGTCAACTTAATATTTTTAACATATATTTACCGAATATTTTTAAGTAAACTTAATCTTTCTAGTATATTTTTAATTTATAATATTTGATAATTTTATGTATAATGTTTTTTAAAATTAAGTCAGTTCTAGTCTTGGCCACGCCATCGTTAATGCTAATTAAAACGTATGCTGTTTACTTATAAAACTAAACTTGTAATGGTTTTGTTTTAATTTCATGTATCCTCTGGGAGCCAATAAGCTAGGTGACCTGCGATGTAGTTTCAGGAGCTGCGCGGATGTAAAATTATAACAAAGGATGTCATAAATCAAGGACCATAGAATAAGAGGTTTATATATAAATAATTCGTTATATTTTTAAAATAAGTTCTTATGTTGTTTTGATTATAGACAATCAAAATCAAAAAATATTTAATATTAATTAGCGGTTATTAACTACAACATAAAATTTATAACAATTGCTAATAGCTATACATGACTAATGATGCTAAGGTGAACACAAAATTTACTTCATAAAAATATTGACAATATCGTATTTAATATAAAATTCCAATTCGTAGAAAATCTACGTCCCAGAGACGGTATTCATGAATTAATGACGTGGTCCATTTGATATTAAGTCAGTTCCATTCTTGGCCACGTCATCGTTAATGCTAATTAAAACTTATGCCCATTGTGTCTACAAATAACACTAAACTTGTAATGGTTTTGTTTTAATTACATGTACCCTCTGGGAGCCAATAAGCTAGATGACCTGCGATGTAGTTTCAGGAGCTACGCGGATGTAAAATTAACACAAAAGATGTCGTAAATCAAGGACCAAACAATAAGAGGTTCGTATCTAAATAATTCGCTATATTTTTAAAATAAGTTGTTATGTTGTTTTGATAATCGACAATCAAAATCAAAAAATATTTCATATTAATTAGCGGTAGTTAACTAGCAACATGAAATTTAAAATAATTGCTAATAGCTATACATGACTAATGATGCTAAGGTGAACACAAAATTTACTTCATAAAAATATTGACAATATCGAATTTTTTAAATAAAATTCCAATTCATATGAAATCTACGTACCAGAGATGGTATTCATAATTGATGTTTGATATTAAGTCAGTTCCATTCTTGGCCACGTCATCGTTAATGCTAATTAAAACTTATGCCCATTGTGTTTACAAATAACACTAAACTTGTAATAGTTTTGCTTTAATTACATGTACCCTCTGGGAGACAATAAGCTAGATGACCTGCGATGTATTTTCAGGAGCTGCGCGGATGTAAAATTAGAACAAAGGACATGAAATTTAAAACAATTGCTCATAGATATACATGACTAAATATGCTAAGGTGTACACAAAATTTACTTCATAAAAATATTGACAATATCGAACTCGCGGACTCGATGTGGCATAAAATAAATAAATGACAAGCTACACTCACACACATGCAAACAGCAGACTCCACACACTTCAGGGAGACAAAAGATTATCCCAAAGGCTGCAAACTGAAGATGGCACACACACACAAAGAGAGAATAAGTAATTAAATTAGAAATTAAACTAAGCAAATGGAAAATTTTGCAAGTAAAAATTTTGCGCCCTCCTCCTCGATTCTCATTAGTGGCGCGTAAGCTACACGGCACAGTGCAAATATAGTTTTTGTTTCTTGTATATATTTCTAGTCTTTGTCAACTTAATATTTTTAACATATATTTACCAAATATTTTTAGAATATTTTTTTGCGCCCTCCTCCTCGATTCTCATTAGTGGCACGTAAGCTACACGGCACAGTGCAAATATAGTTTTTGTTTATGGTATATATTTCTAGTGATTGTCACCTTAGTATTTTTAACATATATATACCGAATATTTTTAGAATATTTTTTTAATATTAGTAATTTAAATTAAACTAAGCAAATGGAAAATTTTGCAAATAAAAGTTTTGCGCCCTTCGCCTCGATTCTCATTAGTGGCACGTAAGCTACACGGCACAGTGCAAATCTAGTTTTTGTTTCTAGTATATATTTCTAGTGTTTGTCAACTTAATATTTTTAACATATATTTACCGAATATTTTTAAGTAAACTTAATCTTTCTAGTATATTTTTAATTTATAATATTTGATAATTTTATGTATAATGTTTTTTAAAATTAAGTCAGTTCTAGTCTTGGCCACGCCATCGTTAATGCTAATTAAAACGTATGCTGTTTACTTATAAAACTAAACTTGTAATGGTTTTGTTTTAATTTCATGTATCCTCTGGGAGCCAATAAGCTAGGTGACCTGCGATGTAGTTTCAGGAGCTGCGCGGATGTAAAATTATAACAAAGGATGTCATAAATCAAGGACCATAGAATAAGAGGTTTATATATAAATAATTCGTTATATTTTTAAAATAAGTTCTTATGTTGTTTTGATTATAGACAATCAAAATCAAAAAATATTTAATATTAATTAGCGGTTATTAACTACAACATAAAATTTATAACAATTGCTAATAGCTATACATGACTAATGATGCTAAGGTGAACACAAAATTTACTTCATAAAAATATTGACAATATCGTATTTAATATAAAATTCCAATTCGTAGAAAATCTACGTCCCAGAGACGGTATTCATGAATTAATGACGTGGTCCATTTGATATTAAGTCAGTTCCATTCTTGGCCACGTCATCGTTAATGCTAATTAAAACTTATGCCCATTGTGTCTACAAATAACACTAAACTTGTAATGGTTTTGTTTTAATTACATGTACCCTCTGGGAGCCAATAAGCTAGATGACCTGCGATGTAGTTTCAGGAGCTGCGCGGATGTAAAATTAACACAAAAGATGTCGTAAATCAAGGACCAAACAATAAGAGGTTCGTATCTAAATAATTCGCTATATTTTTAAAATAAGTTGTTATGTTGTTTTGGTAATCGACAATCAAAATCAAAAAATATTTCATATTAATTAGCGGTAGTTAACTAGCAACATGAAATTTAAAATAATTGCTAATAGATATACATGACTAAATATGCTAGGGTGAACACAAAATTTACTTCATAAAAATATTGACAATATCGAATTTAATATAAAATTCCAATTCGTAGGCAATCTTCGTACCACAGATGGTATTCATATATTGATGACGTGGTCCATTTGATATTAAGTCAGTTCCATTCTTGGCCACGTCATCGTTAATGCTAATTAAAACTTATGCCCATTGTGTTTACAAATAACACTAAACTTGTAATGGTTTTGTTTTAATTTCACGTACCCTCTGGGAGCCAATAAGCTAGATGACCTGCGATGTCAGGAGCTGCGCGGATGTAAAATTAGAACAAAGGATGTCGTAAATCAAGGACCAAAGAATATGAGGTTCGTATCTAAATAATTCGTTATATTTTTAAAATAAGTTGTTATGTTGTTTTGATAATCGACAATCAAAATCAAAAAATATTTCATATTAATTAGCGGTAATTAACTAGCAACATGAAATTTAAAATAATTGCTAATAGCTATACATGACTAATGATGCTAAGGTGAACACAAAATTTACTTCATAAAAATATTGACAATATCGAATTTTTTAAATAAAATTCCAATTCATATGAAATCTACGTACCAGAGATGGTATTCATAATTGATGTTTGATATTAAGTCAGTTCCATTCTTGGCCACGTCATCGTTAATGCTAATTAAAACTTATGCCCATTGTGTTTACAAATAACACTAAACTTGTAAGAGTTTTGTTTTAATTACATGTACCCTCTGGGAGACAATAAGCTAGATGACCTGCGATGTATTTTCAGGAGCTGCGCGGATGTAAAATTAGAACAAAGGACATGGAATTTAAAACAATTGCTCATAGATATACATGACTAAATATGCTAAGGTGTACACAAAATTTACTTCATAAAAATATTGACAATATCGAACTCGCGGACTCGATGTGGCATAAAATAAATAAATGACAAGCTACACTCACACACATGCAAACAGCAGACTCCACACACTTCAGGGAGACAAAAGATTATCCCAAAGGCTGCAAACTGAAGATGGCACACACACACAAAGAGAGAATAAGTAATTAAATTAGAAATTAAACTAAGCAAATGGAAAATTTTGCAAGTAAAAATTTTGCGCCCTCCTCCTCGATTCTCATTAGTGGCGCGTAAGCTACACGGCACAGTGCAAATATAGTTTTTGTTTCTTGTATATATTTCTAGTCTTTGTCAACTTAATATTTTTAACATATATTTACCAAATATTTTTAGAATATTTTTTTTGCGCCCTCCTCCTCGATTCTCATTAGTGGCACGTAAGCTACACGGCACAGTGCAAATATAGTTTTTGTTTATGGTATATATTTCTAGTGATTGTCACCTTAGTATTTTTAACATATATATACCGAATATTTTTAGAATATTTTTTTAATTTTAGTAATTTAAATTAAACTAAGCAAATGGAAAATTTTGCAAATAAAAGTTTTGCGCCCTTCGCCTCGATTCTCATTAGTGGCACGTAAGCTACACGGCACAGTGCAAATCTAGTTTTTGTTTCTAGTATATATTTCTAGTGTTTGTCAACTTAATATTTTTAACATATATTTACCGAATATTTTTAAGTAAACTTAATCTTTCTAGTATATTTTTAATTTATAATATTTGATAATTTTATGTATAATGTTTTTTGAAATTAAGTCAGTTCTAGTCTTGGCCACGCCATCGTTAATGCTAATTAAAACGTATGCTGTTTACTTATAAAACTAAACTTGTAATGGTTTTGTTTTAATTTCATGTATCCTCTGGGAGCCAATAAGCTAGGTGACCTGCGATGTAGTTTCAGGAGCTGCGCGGATGTAAAATTATAACAAAGGATGTCATAAATCAAGGACCAATGAATAAGAGGTTCGTATCTAAATAATTCGTTATATTTTTAAAATAAGTTCTTATGTTGTTTTGATTATAGACAATCAAAATCAAAAAATATTTAATATTAATTAGCGGTTATTAACTACAACATAAAATTTATAACAATTGCTAATAGATATACATGACTAAATATGCTAAGGTTTACACAAAATTTACTTCATAAAAATATTGACAATATCGAATTTAACACAAAATTCCAATTCGTAGGAAATCTACGTACCAGAGATGGTATTCATTTATTGATGACGTGGTCCATTTGATATTAAGTCAGTTCCATTCTTGGCCACGTCATCGTTAATGCTAATTAAAACTTATGCCCATTGTGTTTACAAATAACACTAAACTTGTAATGGTTTTGTTTTAATTTCACGTACCCTCTGGGAGCCAATAAGCTAGATGACCTGCGATGTCAGGAGCTGCGCGGATGTAAAATTAGAACAAAGGATGTCGTAAATCAAGGACCAAAGAATATGAGGTTCGTATCTAAATAATTCGTTATATTTTTAAAATAAGTTCTTATGTTGTTTTGATTATAGACAATCAAAATCAAAAAATATTTAATATTAATTAGCGGTTATTAACTACAACATAAAATTTATAACAATTGCTAATAGCTATACATGACTAATGATGCTAAGGTGAACACAAAATTTACTTCATAAAAATATTGACAATATCGTATTTAATATAAAATTCCAATTCGTAGAAAATCTACGTCCCAGAGACGGTATTCATGAATTAATGACGTGGTCCATTTGATATTAAGTCAGTTCCATTCTTGGCCACGTCATCGTTAATGCTGATTAAAACTTATGCCCATTGTGTCTACAAATAACACTAAACTTGTAATGGTTTTGTTTTAATTACATGTACCCTCTGGGAGCCAATAAGCTAGATGACCTGCGATGTAGTTTCAGGAGCTGCGCGGATGTAAAATTAACACAAAAGATGTCGTAAATCAAGGACCAAACAATAAGAGGTTCGTATCTAAATAATTCGCTATATTTTTTAAATAAGTTCTTATGTTGTTTTGATAATCGACAATCAAAATCAAAAAATATTTCATATTAATTAGCGGTAGTTAACTAGCAACATGAAATTTAAAATAATTGCTAATAGATATACATGACTAAATATGCTAGGGTGAACACAAAATTTACTTCATAAAAATATTGACAATATCGAATTTTTTAAATAAAATTCCAATTCATATGAAATCTACGTACCAGAGATGGTATTCATAATTGATGTTTGATATTAAGTCAGTTCCATTCTTGGCCACGTCATCGTTAATGCTAATTAAAACTTATGCCCATTGTGTTTACAAATAACACTAAACTTGTAATGGTTTTGTTTTAATTACATGTACCCTCTGGGAGCCAATAAGCTAGATGACCTGCGATGTAGTTTCAGGAGCTGCGCGGATGTAAAATTAACACAAAAGATGTCGTAAATCAAGGACCAAAGAATATGAGGTTCGTATCTAAATAATTCGTTATATTTTTAAAATAAGTTGTTATGTTGTTTTGATAATCGACAATCAAAATCAAAAAATATTTCATATTAATTAGCGGTAGTTAACTAGCAACATGAAATTTAAAATAATTGCTAATAGATATACATGACTAAATATGCTAGGGTGAACACAAAATTTACTTCATAAAAATATTGACAATATCGAATTTTTTAAATAAAATTCCAATTCATATGAAATCTACGTACCAGAGATGGTATTCATAATTGATGTTTGATATTAAGTCAGTTCCATTCTTGGCCACGTCATCGTTAATGCTAATTAAAACTTATGCCCATTGTGTTTACAAATAACACTAAACTTGTAATGGTTTTGTTTTAATTTCACGTACCCTCTGGGAGCCAATAAGCTAGATGACCTGCGATGTCAGGAGCTGCGCGGATGTAAAATTAGAACAAAGGATGTCGTAAATCAAGGACCAAAGAATATGAGGTTCGTATCTAAATAATTCGTTATATTTTTAAAATAAGTTGTTATGTTGTTTTGATAATCGACAATCAAAATCAAAAAATATTTCATATTAATTAGCGGTAATTAACTGGCAACATGAAATTTAAAATAATTGCTAATAGCTATACATGACTAATGATGCTAAGGTGAACACAAAATTTACTTCATAAAAATATTGACAATATCGAATTTTTTAAATAAAATTCCAATTCATATGAAATCTACGTACCAGAGATGGTATTCATAATTGATGTTTGATATTAAGTCAGTTCCATTCTTGGCCACGTCATCGTTAATGCTAATTAAAACTTATGCCCATTGTGTTTACAAATAACACTAAACTTGTAATAGTTTTGTTTTAATTACATGTACCCTCTGGGAGACAATAAGCTAGATGACCTGCGATGTATTTTCAGGAGCTGCGCGGATGTAAAATTAGAACAAAGGACATGAAATTTAAAACAATTGCTCATAGATATACATGACTAAATATGCTAAGGTGTACACAAAATTTACTTCATAAAAATATTGACAATATCGAACTCGCGGACTCGATGTGGCATAAAATAAATAAATGACAAGCTACACTCACACACATGCAAACAGCAGACTCCACACACTTCAGGGAGACAAAAGATTATCCCAAAGGCTGCAAACTGAAGATGGCACACACACACAAAGAGAGAATAAGTAATTAAATTAGAAATTAAACTAAGCAAATGGAAAATTTTGCAAGTAAAAATTTTGCGCCCTCCTCCTCGATTCTCATTAGTGGCGCGTAAGCTACACGGCACAGTGCAAATATAGTTTTTGTTTCTTGTATATATTTCTAGTCTTTGTCAACTTAATATTTTTAACATATATTTACCAAATATTTTTAGAATATTTTTTTGCGCCCTCCTCCTCGATTCTCATTAGTGGCACGTAAGCTACACGGCACAGTGCAAATATAGTTTTTGTTTATGGTATATATTTCTAGTGATTGTCACCTTAGTATTTTTAACATATATATACCGAATATTTTTAGAATATTTTTTTAATATTAGTAATTTAAATTAAACTAAGCAAATGGAAAATTTTGCAAATAAAAGTTTTGCGCCCTTCGCCTCGATTCTCATTAGTGGCACGTAAGCTACACGGCACAGTGCAAATCTAGTTTTTGTTTCTAGTATATATTTCTAGTGTTTGTCAACTTAATATTTTTAACATATATTTACCGAATATTTTTAAGTAAACTTAATCTTTCTAGTATATTTTTAATTTATAATATTTGATAATTTTATGTATAATGTTTTTTAAAATTAAGTCAGTTCTAGTCTTGGCCACGCCATCGTTAATGCTAATTAAAACGTATGCTGTTTACTTATAAAACTAAACTTGTAATGGTTTTGTTTTAATTTCATGTATCCTCTGGGAGCCAATAAGCTAGGTGACCTGCGATGTAGTTTCAGGAGCTGCGCGGATGTAAAATTATAACAAAGGATGTCATAAATCAAGGACCATAGAATAAGAGGTTTATATATAAATAATTCGTTATATTTTTAAAATAAGTTCTTATGTTGTTTTGATTATAGACAATCAAAATCAAAAAATATTTAATATTAATTAGCGGTTATTAACTACAACATAAAATTTATAACAATTGCTAATAGATATACATGACTAAATATGCTAAGGTTTACACAAAATTTACTTCATAAAAATATTGACAATATCGAATTTAACACAAAATTCCAATTCGTAGGAAATCTACGTACCAGAGATGGTATTCATTTATTGATGACGTGGTCCATTTGATATTAAGTCAGTTCCATTCTTGGCCACGTCATCGTTAATGCTAATTAAAACTTATGCCCATTGTGTTTACAAATAACACTAAACTTGTAATGGTTTTGTTTTAATTTCACGTACCCTCTGGGAGCCAATAAGCTAGATGACCTGCGATGTCAGGAGCTGCGCGGATGTAAAATTAGAACAAAGGATGTCGTAAATCAAGGACCAAAGAATATGAGGTTCGTATCTAAATAATTCGTTATATTTTTAAAATAAGTTGTTATGTTGTTTTGATAATCGACAATCAAAATCAAAAAATATTTCATATTAATTAGCGGTAATTAACTAGCAACATGAAATTTAAAATAATTGCTAATAGCTATACATGACTAATGATGCTAAGGTGAACACAAAATTTACTTCATAAAAATATTGACAATATCGTATTTAATATAAAATTCCAATTCGTAGAAAATCTACGTCCCAGAGACGGTATTCATGAATTAATGACGTGGTCCATTTGATATTAAGTCAGTTCCATTCTTGGCCACGTCATCGTTAATGCTAATTAAAACTTATGCCCATTGTGTCTACAAATAACACTAAACTTGTAATGGTTTTGTTTTAATTACATGTACCCTCTGGGAGCCAATAAGCTAGATGACCTGCGATGTAGTTTCAGGAGCTGCGCGGATGTAAAATTAACACAAAAGATGTCGTAAATCAAGGACCAAACAATAAGAGGTTCGTATCTAAATAATTCGCTATATTTTTTAAATAAGTTCTTATGTTGCTTTGATAATCGACAATCAAAATCAAAAAATATTTCATATTAATTAGCGGTAGTTAACTAGCAACATGAAATTTAAAATAATTGCTAATAGATATACATGACTAAATATGCTAGGGTGAACACAAAATTTACTTCATAAAAATATTGACAATATCGAATTTAATATAAAATTCCAATTCGTAGGCAATCTTCGTACCACAGATGGTATTCATATATTGATGACGTGGTCCATTTGATTTAAGTCAGTTCTATTCTTGGCCACGTCATCGTTAATGCTAATTAAAACTTATGCCCATTGTGTTTACAAATAACACTAAACTTGTAATGGTTTTGTTTTAATTTCACGTACCCTCTGGGAGCCAATAAGCTAGATGACCTGCGATGTCAGGAGCTGCGCGGATGTAAAATTAGAACAAAGGATGTCGTAATTCGTATCTAAATAATTCGTTATATTTTTAAAATAAGTTGTTATGTTGTTTTGATAATCGACAATCAAAATCAAAAAATATTTCATATTAATTAGCGGTAATTAACTAGCAACATGAAATTTAAAATAATTGCTAATAGCTATACATGACTAATGATGCTAAGGTGAACACAAAATTTACTTCATAAAAATATTGACAATATCGTATTTAATATAAAATTCCAATTCGTAGAAAATCTACGTCCCAGAGACGGTATTCATGAATTAATGACTTCTCCATTTGATATTAAGTCAGTTCCATTCTTGGCCACGTCATCGTTAATGCTAATTAAAACTTATGCCCATTGTGTCTACAAATAACACTAAACTTGTAATGGTTTTGTTTTAATTACATGTACCCTCTGGGAGCCAATAAGCTAGATGACCTGCGATGTAGTTTCAGGAGCTGCGCGGATGTAAAATTAACACAAAAGATGTCGTAAATCAAGGACCAAACAATAAGAGGTTCGTATCTAAATAATTCGCTATATTTTTTAAATAAGTTCTTATGTTGGGTTGATAATCGACAATCAAAATCAAAAAATATTTCATATTAATTAGCGGTAGTTAACTAGCAACATGAAATTTAAAATAATTGCTAATAGATATACATGACTAAATATGCTAGGGTGAACACAAAATTTACTTCATAAAAATATTGACAATATCGAATTTAATATAAAATTCCAATTCGTAGGCAATCTTCGTACCACAGATGGTATTCATATATTGATGACGTGGTCCATTTGATTTAAGTCAGTTCTATTCTTGGCCACGTCATCGTTAATGCTAATTAAAACTTATGCCCATTGTGTTTACAAATAACACTAAACTTGTAATGGTTTTGTTTTAATTTCACGTACCCTCTGGGAGCCAATAAGCTAGATGACCTGCGATGTCAGGAGCTGCGCGGATGTAAAATTAGAACAAAGGATGTCGTAAATCAAGGACCAAAGAATATGAGGTTCGTATCTAAATAATTCGTTATATTTTTAAAATAAGTTGTTATGTTGTTTTGATAATCGACAATCAAAATCAAAAAATATTTCATATTAATTAGCGGTAATTAACTAGCAACATGAAATTTAAAATAATTGCTAATAGCTATACATGACTAATGATGCTAAGGTGAACACAAAATTTACTTCATAAAAATATTGACAATATCGTATTTAATATAAAATTCCAATTCGTAGAAAATCTACGTCCCAGAGACGGTATTCATGAATTAATGACGTGGTCCATTTGATATTAAGTCAGTTCCATTCTTGGCCACGTCATCGTTAATGCTAATTAAAACTTATGCCCATTGTGTCTACAAATATCACTAAACTTGTAATGGTTTTGTTTTAATTACATGTACCCTCTGGGAGCCAATAAGCTAGATGACCTGCGATGTAGTTTCAGGAGCTGCTTGGATGCAAAATTAGCACAAATGATGTCGTTAATCAAGGACCAAGGAATAAGAGGTTCGTATCTAAATAATTCGTTATATTTTTAAAATAAGTATGTACTTATGTTGTTTTGATAAAAGACAAAAAAATCAAAAAATTTTTAATATTAATTAGCGGTTAACATGAAATTTATAACAATCGCTAATAGATATACATAACAAAATATGCTATTGTGAAAGTTATAATGGTTTAGTTTCAATTATAAGTTCCATCTGAAAGCCAATACGCTAGATAACCTACGATGTAATTTTAGGAGCTATGCGAATGTACAATCAGCGAATAGGATGTCATAAATCAAGGACCATAGAATAATAGGTTTGTATCTAAAAAATTCGATATATTTTTAAAATAAGTTCTTATGTTGTTTTGATAATCGACGATCAAAATCAAAAAATATTTAATATTAATGAGCGATATTTAACTAGCAACATGAAATTTAAAACACTTGCTAATAGATATACATGACTAACGATGCTGAGGTGAACACAAAATTTACTTCATAAAAATATTGACAATATCGAATTTTTTAAATAAAATTCCAATTCATATGAAATCTACGTACCAGAGATGGTATTCATAATTGATGTTTGATATTAAGTCAGTTCCATTCTTGGCCACGTCATCGTTAAAGCTAATTAAAACTTATGCCCATTGTGTTTACAAATAACACTAAACTTGTAATGGTTTTATTTTAATTTCATGTACCCTCGGGAGCTAATAAGCTAGATGACCTGCGATGTAGTTTCAGGAGCTGCGCGGATGTAAAATTAGAACAAAGGATGTCGTAAATCAAGGACCAAAGAATAAGAGGTTCGTATCTAAAAAGTTCGTAATATTTTTAAAATAAATTCTTATATTGTTTTGATAATCGAAAACCAAAATCAAAAAATATTTCATATTAATTAGCGGTAATTAACTAGCAACATGAAATTTAAAATAATTGCTAATAGATATACATGACTAAAGACGCTAAGGTGAACACAAAATTTACTTCATAAAAATATTGACAATATCGAATTTTTTAAATAAAATTCCAATTCATATGAAATCTACGTACCAGAGATTGTATTCATAATTGATGTTTGATATTAAGTCAGTTCCATTCTTGGCCACGTCATCGTTAATGCTAATTAAAACTTATGCCCATTGTGTTTACAAATAACACTAAACTTGTAATAGTTTTGTTTTAATTACATGTACCCTCTGGGAGACAATAAGCTAGATGACCTGCGATGTATTTTCAGGAGCTGCGCGGATGTAAAATTAGAACAAAGGACATGAAATTTAAAACAATTGCTCATAGATATACATGACTAAATATGCTAAGGTGCACACAAAATTTATTTCATAAAAATATTGACAATATCGAACTCGCGGACTCGATGTGGCATAAAATAAATAAATGACAAGCTACACTCACACACATGCAAACAGCAGACTCCACACACTTCAGGGAGACAAGAGATTATCTCAAAGGCTGCAAACTGAAGGTGGCACACACACACAAAGAGAGAATAAGTAATTAAATTAGAAATTAAACTAAGCAAATGGAAAATTTTGCAAGTAAAAATTTTGCGCCCTCCTCCTCGATTCTCATTAGTGGCACGTAAGCTACACGGCACAGTGCAAATATAGTTTTTGTTTCTTGTATATATTTCTAGTCTTTGTCAACTTAATATTTTTAACATATATTTACCGAATATTTTTAGAATATTTTTTAAATATTAGTAATTTAAATTAAACTAAGCAAATGAAAAATTTTGCAAATAAAAGTTTTGCGCCCTTCGCCTCGATTCTCATTAGTGGCACGTAAGCTACACGGCACAGTGCAAATATAGTTTTTGTTTCTAGTATATATTTCTAGTGTTTGTCAACTTAATATTTTTAACATATATTTATCGAATATTTTTAAGTAAACTTAATCTTTCTAGTATATTTTTAATTTATAATATTTGATAATTTTATGTATAATGTTTTTTGAAATTAAGTCAGTTCTAGTCTTGGCCACGCCATCGTTAATGCTAATTAAAACGTATGCTGTTTACTTATAAAACTAAACTTGTAATGGTTTTGTTTTAATTTCATGTATCCTCTGGGAGCCAATAAGCTAGATGACCTGCGATGTAGTTTCAGGAGCTGCGCGGATGTAAAATTATAACAAAGGATGTCGTAAATCAAGGTTCGTATCTAAATAATTCGTTATATTTTTAAAATAAGTTGTTATGTTGTTTTGAAAATCGACAATCAAAATCAAAAAATATTTAATATTAATTAGCGGTTATTAACTACAACATGAAATGTATAACAATTGCTAATAGATATACATAACAAAATATGCTACTGTGAAAGTTATAATGGTTTAGTTTCAATTATAAGTTCCCTCTGGAAGCCAATACGCTAGATGACCTACGATGTAATATTCGGAGCTATCCGAATATACAATCAGCGAAAAGGATGTCATAAATCAAGGACCATAGAATAAGAGGTTTATATATAAATAATTCGTTATATTTTTAAAATAAGTTCTTATGTTGTTTTGATTATAGACAATCAAAATCAAAAAATATTTAATATTAATTAGCGGTTATTAACTACAACATAAAATTTATAACAATTGCTAATAGATATACATGACTAAATATGCTAAGGTTTACACAAAATTTACTTCATAAAAATATTGACAATATCGAATTTAATATAAAATTCCAATTCGTAGGAAATCTACGTCCCAGAGACGGTATTCATGAATTGATGACGTGGTCCATTTGATATTAAGTCAGTTCCATTCTTGGCCACGTCATCGTTAATACTAATTAAGACTAATGGCCATTGTGTTTACAAATAACACTAAACTTGTAATGGTTTTGTTTTAATTTCATGTACCCTCTGGGAGCCAATAAGCTAGATGACCTGCGATGTAGTTTCAGGAGCTGCGCGGATGTAAAATTAGAACAAAGGATGTCGTAAATCAAGGACCAAAGAATAAGAGGTTCGTATCTGAAAAGTTCGTAATATTTTTAAAATAAATTCTTATATTGTTTTGATAATCGAAAACCAAAATCAAAAAATATTTCATATTAATTAGCGGTAATTAACTAGCAACATGAAATTTAAAATAATTGCTAATAGATATACATGACTAAAGACGCTAAGGTGAACACAAAATTTACTTCATAAAAATATTGACAATATCGAATTTTTTAAATAAAATTCCAATTCATATGAAATCTACGTACCAGAGATTGTATTCATAATTGATGTTTGATATTAAGTCAGTTCCATTCTTGGCCACGTCATCGTTAATGCTAATTAAAACTTATGCCCATTGTGTTTACAAATAACACTAAACTTGTAATAGTTTTGTTTTAATTACATGTACCCTCTGGGAGACAATAAGCTAGATGACCTGCGATGTATTTTCAGGAGCTGCGCGGATGTAAAATTAGAACAAAGGACATGAAATTTAAAACAATTGCTCATAGATATACATGACTAAATATGCTAAGGTGTACACAAAATTTATTTCATAAAAATATTGACAATATCGAACTCGCGGACTCGATGTGGCATAAAATAAATAAATGACAAGCTACACTCACACACATGCAAACAGCAGACTCCACACACTTCAGGGAGACAAGAGATTATCTCAAAGGCTGCAAACTGAAGGTGGCACACACACACAAAGAGAGAATAAGTAATTAAATTAGAAATTAAACTAAGCAAATGGAAAATTGTGCAAGTAAAAATTTTGCGCCCTCCTCCTCGATTCTCATTAGTGGCACGTAAGCTACACGGCACAGTGCAAATATAGTTTTTGTTTCTTGTATATATTTCTAGTCTTTGTCAACTTAATATTTTTAACATATATTTACCGAATATTTTTAGAATATTTTTTAAATATTAGTAATTTAAATTAAACTAAGCAAATGAAAAATTTTGCAAATAAAAGTTTTGCGCCCTTCGCCTCGATTCTCATTAGTGGCACGTAAGCTACACGGCACAGTGCAAATATAGTTTTTGTTTCTAGTATATATTTCTAGTGTTTGTCAACTTAATATTTTTAACATATATTTATCGAATATTTTTAAGTAAACTTAATCTTTCTAGTATATTTTTAATTTATAATATTTGATAATTTTATGTATAATGTTTTTTAAAATTAAGTCAGTTCTAGTCTTGGCCACGCCATCGTTAATGCTAATTAAAACGTATGCTGTTTACTTATAAAACTAAACTTGTAATGGTTTTGTTTTAATTTCATGTATCCTCTGGGAGCCAATAAGCTAGGTGACCTGCGATGTAGTTTCAGGAGCTGCGCGGATGTAAATTATAACAAAGGATGTCATAAATCAAGGACCATAGAATAACAGGTTTATATATAAATAATTCGTTATATTTTTAAAATAAGTTCTTATGTTGTTTTGATTATAGACAATCAAAATCAAAAAATATTTAATATTAATTAGCGGTTATTAACTACAACATAAAATTTATAACAATTGCTAATAGATATACATGACTAAATATGCTAAGGTTTACACAAAATTTACTTCATAAAAATATTGACAATATCGAATTTAACACAAAATTCCAATTCGTAGGAAATCTACGTACCAGAATATGAATACCATCATTTATTGATGACGTGGTCCATTTGATATTAAGTCAGTTCCATTCTTGGCCACGTCATCGTTAATGCTAATTAAAACTTATGCCCATTGTGTTTACAAATAACACTAAACTTGTAATGGTTTTGTTTTAATTTCACGTACCCTCTGGGAGCCAATAAGCTAGATGACCTGCGATGTCAGGAGCTGCGCGGATGTAAAATTAGAACAAAGGATGTCGTAAATCAAGGACCAAAGAATATGAGGTTCGTATCTAAATAATTCGTTATATTTTTAAAATAAGTTGTTATGTTGTTTTGATAATCGACAATCAAAATCAAAAAATATTTCATATTAATTAGCGGTAATTAACTAGCAACATGAAATTTAAAATAATTGCTAATAGCTATACATGACTAATGATGCTAAGGTGAACACAAAATTTACTTCATAAAAATATTGACAATATCGTATTTAATATAAAATTCCAATTCGTAGAAAATCTACGTCCCAGAGACGGTATTCATGAATTAATGACGTGGTCCATTTGATATTAAGTCAGTTCCATTCTTGGCCACGTCATCGTTAATGCTAATTAAAACTTATGCCCATTGTGTCTACAAATATCACTAAACTTGTAATGGTTTTGTTTTAATTACATGTACCCTCTGGGAGCCAATAAGCTAGATGACCTGCGATGTAGTTTCAGGAGCTGCTTGGATGCAAAATTAGCACAAATGATGTCGTTAATCAAGGACCAAGGAATAAGAGGTTCGTATCTAAATAATTCGTTATATTTTTAAAATAAGTATGTACTTATGTTGTTTTGATAAAAGACAAAAAAATCAAAAAATTTTTAATATTAATTAGCGGTTAACATGAAATTTATAACAATCGCTAATAGATATACATAACAAAATATGCTATTGTGAAAGTTATAATGGTTTAGTTTCAATTATAAGTTCCATCTGAAAGCCAATACGCTAGATAACCTACGATGTAATTTTAGGAGCTATGCGAATGTACAATCAGCGAATAGGATGTCATAAATCAAGGACCATAGAATAATAGGTTTGTATCTAAAAAATTCGATATATTTTTAAAATAAGTTCTTATGTTGTTTTGATAATCGACGATCAAAATCAAAAAATATTTAATATTAATGAGCGATATTTAACTAGCAACATGAAATTTAAAACACTTGCTAATAGATATACATGACTAACGATGCTGAGGTGAACACAAAATTTACTTCATAAAAATATTGACAATATCGAATTTTTTAAATAAAATTCCAATTCATATGAAATCTACGTACCAGAGATGGTATTCATAATTGATGTTTGATATTAAGTCAGTTCCATTCTTGGCCACGTCATCGTTAAAGCTAATTAAAACTTATGCCCATTGTGTTTACAAATAACACTAAACTTGTAATGGTTTTGTTTTAATTTCACGTACCCTCTGGGAGCCAATAAGCTAGATGACCTGCGATGTCAGGAGCTGCGCGGATGTAAAATTAGAACAAAGGATGTCGTAAATCAAGGACCAAAGAATATGAGGTTCGTATCTAAATAATTCGTTATATTTTTAAAATAAGTTGTTATGTTGTTTTGATAATCGACAATCAAAATCAAAAAATATTTCATATTAATTAGCGGTAATTAACTAGCAACATGAAATTTAAAATAATTGCTAATAGCTATACATGACTAATGATGCTAAGGTGAACACAAAATTTACTTCATAAAAATATTGACAATATCGTATTTAATATAAAATTCCAATTCGTAGAAAATCTACGTCCCAGAGACGGTATTCATGAATTAATGACGTGGTCCATTTGATATTAAGTCAGTTCCATTCTTGGCCACGTCATCGTTAATACTAATTAAGACTAATGGCCATTGTGTTTACAAATAACACTAAACTTGTAATGGTTTTGTTTTAATTTCACGTACCCTCTGGGAGCCAATAAGCTAGATGACCTGCGATGTCAGGAGCTGCGCGGATGTAAAATTAGAACAAAGGATGTCGTAAATCAAGGACCAAAGAATATGAGGTTCGTATCTAAATAATTCGTTATATTTTTAAAATAAGTTGTTATGTTGTTTTGATAATCGACAATCAAAATCAAAAAATATTTCATATTAATTAGCGGTAGTTAACTAGCAACATGAAATTTAAAATAATTGCTAATAGATATACATGACTAAATATGCTAGGGTGAACACAAAATTTACTTCATAAAAATATTGACAATATCGAATTTTTTAAATAAAATTCCAATTCATATGAAATCTACGTACCAGAGATGGTATTCATAATTGATGTTTGATATTAAGTCAGTTCCATTCTTGGCCACGTCATCGTTAATGCTAATTAAAACTTATGCCCATTGTGTTTACAAATAACACTAAACTTGTAAGAGTTTTGTTTTAATTACATGTACCCTCTGGGAGACAATAAGCTAGATGACCTGCGATGTATTTTCAGGAGCTGCGCGGATGTAAAATTAGAACAAAGGACATGAAATTTAAAACAATTGCTCATAGATATACATGACTAAATATGCTAAGGTGTACACAAAATTTATTTCATAAAAATATTGACAATATCGAACTCGCGGACTCGATGTGGCATAAAATAAATAAATGACAAGCTACACTCACACACATGCAAACAGCAGACTCCACACACTTCAGGGAGACAAGAGATTATCTCAAAGGCTGCAAACTGAAGGTGGCACACACACACAAAGAGAGAATAAGTAATTAAATTAGAAATTAAACTAAGCAAATGGAAAATTTTGCAAGTAAAAATTTTGCGCCCTCCTCCTCGATTCTCATTAGTGGCACGTAAGCTACACGGCACAGTGCAAATATAGTTTTTGTTTCTTGTATATATTTCTAGTCTTTGTCAACTTAATATTTTTAACATATATTTACCGAATATTTTTAGAATATTTTTTAAATATTAGTAATTTAAATTAAACTAAGCAAATGAAAAATTTTGCAAATAAAAGTTTTGCGCCCTTCGCCTCGATTCTCATTAGTGGCACGTAAGCTACACGGCACAGTGCAAATATAGTTTTTGTTTCTAGTATATATTTCTAGTGTTTGTCAACTTAATATTTTTAACATATATTTATCGAATATTTTTAAGTAAACTTAATCTTTCTAGTATATTTTTAATTTATAATATTTGATAATTTTATGTATAATGTTTTTTGAAATTAAGTCAGTTCTAGTCTTGGCCACGCCATCGTTAATGCTAATTAAAACGTATGCTGTTTACTTATAAAACTAAACTTGTAATGGTTTTGTTTTAATTTCATGTATCCTCTGGGAGCCAATAAGCTAGATGACCTGCGATGTAGTTTCAGGAGCTGCGCGGATGTAAAATTATAACAAAGGATGTCGTAAATCAAGGTTCGTATCTAAATAATTCGTTATATTTTTAAAATAAGTTGTTATGTTGTTTTGAAAATCGACAATCAAAATCAAAAAATATTTAATATTAATTAGCGGTTATTAACTACAACATGAAATGTATAACAATTGCTAATAGATATACATAACAAAATATGCTACTGTGAAAGTTATAATGGTTTAGTTTCAATTATAAGTTCCCTCTGGAAGCCAATACGCTAGATGACCTACGATGTAATATTCGGAGCTATCCGAATATACAATCAGCGAAAAGGATGTCATAAATCAAGGACCATAGAATAAGAGGTTTATATATAAATAATTCGTTATATTTTTAAAATAAGTTCTTATGTTGTTTTGATTATAGACAATCAAAATCAAAAAATATTTAATATTAATTAGCGGTTATTAACTACAACATAAAATTTATAACAATTGCTAATAGATATACATGACTAAATATGCTAAGGTTTACACAAAATTTACTTCATAAAAATATTGACAATATCGAATTTAATATAAAATTCCAATTCGTAGGAAATCTACGTCCCAGAGACGGTATTCATGAATTGATGACGTGGTCCATTTGATATTAAGTCAGTTCCATTCTTGGCCACGTCATCGTTAATACTAATTAAGACTAATGGCCATTGTGTTTACAAATAACACTAAACTTGTAATGGTTTTGTTTTAATTTCATGTACCCTCTGGGAGCCAATAAGCTAGATGACCTGCGATGTAGTTTCAGGAGCTGCGCGGATGTAAAATTAGAACAAAGGATGTCGTAAATCAAGGACCAAAGAATATGAGGTTCGTATCTAAATAATTCGTTATATTTTTAAAATAAGTTGTTATGTTGTTTTGATAATCGACAATCAAAATCAAAAAATATTTCATATTAATTAGCGGTAATTAACTAGCAACATGAAATTTAAAATAATTGCTAATAGCTATACATGACTAATGATGCTAAGGTGAACACAAAATTTACTTCATAAAAATATTGACAATATCGAATTTTTTAAATAAAATTCCAATTCATATGAAATCTACGTACCAGAGATGGTATTCATAATTGATGTTTGATATTAAGTCAGTTCCATTCTTGGCCACGTCATCGTTAATGCTAATTAAAACTTATGCCCATTGTGTTTACAAATAACACTAAACTTGTAATAGTTTTGTTTTAATTACATGTACCCTCTGGGAGACAATAAGCTAGATGACCTGCGATGTATTTTCAGGAGCTGCGCGGATGTAAAGTTAGAACAAAGGACATGAAATTTAAAACAATTGCTCATAGATATACATGACTAAATATGCTAAGGTGTACACAAAATTTACTTCATAAAAATATTGACAATATCGAACTCGCGGACTCGATGTGGCATAAAATAAATAAATGACAAGCTACACTCACACACATGCAAACAGCAGACTCCACACACTTCAGGGAGACAAAAGATTATCCCAAAGGCTGCAAACTGAAGATGGCACACACACACAAAGAGAGAATAAGTAATTAAATTAGAAATTAAACTAAGCAAATGGAAAATTTTGCAAGTAAAAATTTTGCGCCCTCCTCCTCGATTCTCATTAGTGGCGCGTAAGCTACACGGCACAGTGCAAATATAGTTTTTGTTTCTTGTATATATTTCTAGTCTTTGTCAACTTAATATTTTTAACATATATTTACCAAATATTTTTAGAATATTTTTTTTGCGCCCTCCTCCTCGATTCTCATTAGTGGCACGTAAGCTACACGGCACAGTGCAAATATAGTTTTTGTTTATGGTATATATTTCTAGTGATTGTCACCTTAGTATTTTTAACATATATATACCGAATATTTTTAGAATATTTTTTTAATATTAGTAATTTAAATTAAACTAAGCAAATGGAAAATTTTGCAAATAAAAGTTTTGCGCCCTTCGCCTCGATTCTCATTAGTGGCACGTAAGCTACACGGCACAGTGCAAATCTAGTTTTTGTTTCTAGTATATATTTCTAGTGTTTGTCAACTTAATATTTTTAACATATATTTACCGAATATTTTTAAGTAAACTTAATCTTTCTAGTATATTTTTAATTTATAATATTTGATAATTTTATGTATAATGTTTTTTAAAATTAAGTCAGTTCTAGTCTTGGCCACGCCATCGTTAATGCTAATTAAAACGTATGCTGTTTACTTATAAAACTAAACTTGTAATGGTTTTGTTTTAATTTCATGTATCCTCTGGGAGCCAATAAGCTAGGTGACCTGCGATGTAGTTTCAGGAGCTGCGCGGATGTAAAATTATAACAAAGGATGTCATAAATCAAGGACCATAGAATAAGAGGTTTATATATAAATAATTCGTTATATTTTTAAAATAAGTTCTTATGTTGTTTTGATTATAGACAATCAAAATCAAAAAATATTTAATATTAATTAGCGGTTATTAACTACAACATAAAATTTATAACAATTGCTAATAGATATACATGACTAAATATGCTAAGGTTTACACAAAATTTACTTCATAAAAATATTGACTATATCGAATTTAACACAAAATTCCAATTCGTAGGAAATCTACGTACCAGAATATGAATACCATCATTTATTGATGACGTGGTCCATTTGATATTAAGTCAGTTCCATTCTTGGCCACGTCATCGTTAATGCTAATTAAAACTTATGCCCATTGTGTTTACAAATAACACTAAACTTGTAATGGTTTTGTTTTAATTTCACGTACCCTCTGGGAGCCAATAAGCTAGATGACCTGCGATGTCAGGAGCTGCGCGGATGTAAAATTAGAACAAAGGATGTCGTAATTCGTATCTAAATAATTCGTTATATTTTTAAAATAAGTTGTTATGTTGTTTTGATAATCGACAATCAAAATCAAAAAATATTTCATATTAATTAGCGGTAATTAACTAGCAACATGAAATTTAAAATAATTGCTAATAGCTATACATGACTAATGATGCTAAGGTGAACACAAAATTTACTTCATAAAAATATTGACAATATCGTATTTAATATAAAATTCCAATTCGTAGAAAATCTACGTCCCAGAGACGGTATTCATGAATTAATGACTTCTCCATTTGATATTAAGTCAGTTCCATTCTTGGCCACGTCATCGTTAATGCTAATTAAAACTTATGCCCATTGTGTCTACAAATAACACTAAACTTGTAATGGTTTTGTTTTAATTACATGTACCCTCTGGGAGCCAATAAGCTAGATGACCTGCGATGTAGTTTCAGGAGCTGCGCGGATGTAAAATTAACACAAAAGATGTCGTAAATCAAGGACCAAACAATAAGAGGTTCGTATCTAAATAATTCGCTATATTTTTTAAATAAGTTCTTATGTTGGGTTGATAATCGACAATCAAAATCAAAAAATATTTCATATTAATTAGCGGTAGTTAACTAGCAACATGAAATTTAAAATAATTGCTAATAGATATACATGACTAAATATGCTAGGGTGAACACAAAATTTACTTCATAAAAATATTGACAATATCGAATTTAATATAAAATTCCAATTCGTAGGCAATCTTCGTACCACAGATGGTATTCATATATTGATGACGTGGTCCATTTGATTTAAGTCAGTTCTATTCTTGGCCACGTCATCGTTAATGCTAATTAAAACTTATGCCCATTGTGTTTACAAATAACACTAAACTTGTAATGGTTTTGTTTTAATTTCACGTACCCTCTGGGAGCCAATAAGCTAGATGACCTGCGATGTCAGGAGCTGCGCGGATGTAAAATTAGAACAAAGGATGTCGTAAATCAAGGACCAAAGAATATGAGGTTCGTATCTAAATAATTCGTTATATTTTTAAAATAAGTTGTTATGTTGTTTTGATAATCGACAATCAAAATCAAAAAATATTTCATATTAATTAGCGGTAATTAACTAGCAACATGAAATTTAAAATAATTGCTAATAGCTATACATGACTAATGATGCTAAGGTGAACACAAAATTTACTTCATAAAAATATTGACAATATCGTATTTAATATAAAATTCCAATTCGTAGAAAATCTATGTCCCAGAGACGGTATTCATGAATTAATGACGTGGTCCATTTGATATTAAGTCAGTTCCATTCTTGGCCACGTCATCGTTAATGCTAATTAAAACTTATGCCCATTGTGTCTACAAATATCACTAAACTTGTAATGGTTTTGTTTTAATTACATGTACCCTCTGGGAGCCAATAAGCTAGATGACCTGCGATGTAGTTTCAGGAGCTGCTTGGATGCAAAATTAGCACAAATGATGTCGTTAATCAAGGACCAAGGAATAAGAGGTTCGTATCTAAATAATTCGTTATATTTTTAAAATAAGTATGTACTTATGTTGTTTTGATAAAAGACAAAAAAATCAAAAAATTTTTAATATTAATTAGCGGTTAACATGAAATTTATAACAATCGCTAATAGATATACATAACAAAATATGCTATTGTGAAAGTTATAATGGTTTAGTTTCAATTATAAGTTCCATCTGAAAGCCAATACGCTAGATAACCTACGATGTAATTTTAGGAGCTATGCGAATGTACAATCAGCGAATAGGATGTCATAAATCAAGGACCATAGAATAATAGGTTTGTATCTAAAAAATTCGGTATATTTTTAAAATAAGTTCTTATGTTGTTTTGATAATCGACGATCAAAATCAAAAAATATTTAATATTAATGAGCGATATTTAACTAGCAACATGAAATTTAAAACACTTGCTAATAGATATACATGACTAACGATGCTGAGGTGAACACAAAATTTACTTCATAAAAATATTGACAATATCGAATTTTTTAAATAAAATTCCAATTCATATGAAATCTACGTACCAGAGATGGTATTCATAATTGATGTTTGATATTAAGTCAGTTCCATTCTTGGCCACGTCATCGTTAAAGCTAATTAAAACTTATGCCCATTGTGTTTACAAATAACACTAAACTTGTAATGGTTTTATTTTAATTTCATGTACCCTCGGGAGCTAATAAGCTAGATGACCTGCGATGTAGTTTCAGGAGCTGCGCGGATGTAAAATTAGAACAAAGGATGTCGTAAATCAAGGACCAAAGAATAAGAGGTTCGTATCTAAAAAGTTCGTAATATTTTTAAAATAAATTCTTATATTGTTTTGATAATCGAAAACCAAAATCAAAAAATATTTCATATTAATTAGCGGTAATTAACTAGCAACATGAAATTTAAAATAATTGCTAATAGATATACATGACTAAAGACGCTAAGGTGAACACAAAATTTACTTCATAAAAATATTGACAATATCGAATTTTTTAAATAAAATTCCAATTCATATGAAATCTACGTACCAGAGATTGTATTCATAATTGATGTTTGATATTAAGTCAGTTCCATTCTTGGCCACGTCATCGTTAATGCTAATTAAAACTTATGCCCATTGTGTTTACAAATAACACTAAACTTGTAATAGTTTTGTTTTAATTACATGTACCCTCTGGGAGACAATAAGCTAGATGACCTGCGATGTATTTTCAGGAGCTGCGCGGATGTAAAATTAGAACAAAGGACATGAAATTTAAAACAATTGCTCATAGATATACATGACTAAATATGCTAAGGTGTACACAAAATTTATTTCATAAAAATATTGACAATATCGAACTCGCGGACTCGATGTGGCATAAAATAAATAAATGACAAGCTACACTCACACACATGCAAACAGCAGACTCCACACACTTCAGGGAGACAAAAGATTATCTCAAAGGCTGCAAACTGAAGGTGGCACACACACACAAAGAGAGAATAAGTAATTAAATTAGAAATTAAACTAAGCAAATGGAAAATTTTGCAAGTAAAAATTTTGCGCCCTCCTCCTCGATTCTCATTAGTGGCACGTAAGCTACACGGCACAGTGCAAATATAGTTTTTGTTTCTTGTATATATTTCTAGTCTTTGTCAACTTAATATTTTTAACATATATTTACCGAATATTTTTAGAATATTTTTTAAATATTAGTAATTTAAATTAAACTAAGCAAATGAAAAATTTTGCAAATAAAAGTTTTGCGCCCTTCGCCTCGATTCTCATTAGTGGCACGTAAGCTACACGGCACAGTGCAAATATAGTTTTTGTTTCTAGTATATATTTCTAGTGTTTGTCAACTTAATATTTTTAACATATATTTATCGAATATTTTTAAGTAAACTTAATCTTTCTAGTATATTTTTAATTTATAATATTTGATAATTTTATGTATAATGTTTTTTGAAATTAAGTCAGTTCTAGTCTTGGCCACGCCATCGTTAATGCTAATTAAAACGTATGCTGTTTACTTATAAAACTAAACTTGTAATGGTTTTGTTTTAATTTCATGTATCCTCTGGGAGCCAATAAGCTAGATGACCTGCGATGTAGTTTCAGGAGCTGCGCGGATGTAAAATTATAACAAAGGATGTCGTAAATCAAGGTTCGTATCTAAATAATTCGTTATATTTTTAAAATAAGTTGTTATGTTGTTTTGAAAATCGACAATCAAAATCAAAAAATATTTAATATTAATTAGCGGTTATTAACTACAACATGAAATGTATAACAATTGCTAATAGATATACATAACAAAATATGCTACTGTGAAAGTTATAATGGTTTAGTTTCAATTATAAGTTCCCTCTGGAAGCCAATACGCTAGATGACCTACGATGTAATATTCGGAGCTATCCGAATATACAATCAGCGAAAAGGATGTCATAAATCAAGGACCATAGAATAAGAGGTTTATATATAAATAATTCGTTATATTTTTAAAATAAGTTCTTATGTTGTTTTGATTATAGACAATCAAAATCAAAAAATATTTAATATTAATTAGCGGTTATTAACTACAACATAAAATTTATAACAATTGCTAATAGATATACATGACTAAATATGCTAAGGTTTACACAAAATTTACTTCATAAAAATATTGACAATATCGAATTTAATATAAAATTCCAAATCGTAGGAAATCTACGTCCCAGAGACGGTATTCATGAATTGATGACGTGGTCCATTTGATATTAAGTCAGTTCCATTCTTGGCCACGTCATCGTTAATACTAATTAAGACTAATGGCCATTGTGTTTACAAATAACACTAAACTTGTAATGGTTTTGTTTTAATTTCATGTACCCTCTGGGAGCCAATAAGCTAGATGACCTGCGATGTAGTTTCAGGAGCTGCGCGGATGTAAAATTAGAACAAAGGATGTCGTAAATCAAGGACCAAAGAATATGAGGTTCGTATCTAAATAATTCGTTATATTTTTAAAATAAGTTGTTATGTTGTTTTGATAATCGACAATCAAAATCAAAAAATATTTCATATTAATTAGCGGTAATTAACTAGCAACATGAAATTTAAAATAATTGCTAATAGCTATACATGACTAATGATGCTAAGGTGAACACAAAATTTACTTCATAAAAATATTGACAATATCGAATTTTTTAAATAAAATTCCAATTCATATGAAATCTACGTACCAGAGATGGTATTCATAATTGATGTTTGATATTAAGTCAGTTCCATTCTTGGCCACGTCATCGTTAATGCTAATTAAAACTTATGCCCATTGTGTTTACAAATAACACTAAACTTGTAATAGTTTTGTTTTAATTACATGTACCCTCTGGGAGACAATAAGCTAGATGACCTGCGATGTATTTTCAGGAGCTGCGCGGATGTAAAGTTAGAACAAAGGACATGAAATTTAAAACAATTGCTCATAGATATACATGACTAAATATGCTAAGGTGTACACAAAATTTACTTCATAAAAATATTGACAATATCGAACTCGCGGACTCGATGTGGCATAAAATAAATAAATGACAAGCTACACTCACACACATGCAAACAGCAGACTCCACACACTTCAGGGAGACAAAAGATTATCCCAAAGGCTGCAAACTGAAGATGGCACACACACACAAAGAGAGAATAAGTAATTAAATTAGAAATTAAACTAAGCAAATGGAAAATTTTGCAAGTAAAAATTTTGCGCCCTCCTCCTCGATTCTCATTAGTGGCGCGTAAGCTACACGGCACAGTGCAAATATAGTTTTTGTTTCTTGTATATATTTCTAGTCTTTGTCAACTTAATATTTTTAACATATATTTACCAAATATTTTTAGAATATTTTTTTTGCGCCCTCCTCCTCGATTCTCATTAGTGGCACGTAAGCTACACGGCACAGTGCAAATATAGTTTTTGTTTATGGTATATATTTCTAGTGATTGTCACCTTAGTATTTTTAACATATATATACCGAATATTTTTAGAATATTTTTTTAATATTAGTAATTTAAATTAAACTAAGCAAATGGAAAATTTTGCAAATAAAAGTTTTGCGCCCTTCGCCTCGATTCTCATTAGTGGCACGTAAGCTACACGGCACAGTGCAAATCTAGTTTTTGTTTCTAGTATATATTTCTAGTGTTTGTCAACTTAATATTTTTAACATATATTTACCGAATATTTTTAAGTAAACTTAATCTTTCTAGTATATTTTTAATTTATAATATTTGATAATTTTATGTATAATGTTTTTTAAAATTAAGTCAGTTCTAGTCTTGGCCACGCCATCGTTAATGCTAATTAAAACGTATGCTGTTTACTTATAAAACTAAACTTGTAATGGTTTTGTTTTAATTTCATGTATCCTCTGGGAGCCAATAAGCTAGGTGACCTGCGATGTAGTTTCAGGAGCTGCGCGGATGTAAAATTATAACAAAGGATGTCATAAATCAAGGACCATAGAATAAGAGGTTTATATATAAATAATTCGTTATATTTTTAAAATAAGTTCTTATGTTGTTTTGATTATAGACAATCAAAATCAAAAAATATTTAATATTAATTAGCGGTTATTAACTACAACATAAAATTTATAACAATTGCTAATAGATATACATGACTAAATATGCTAAGGTTTACACAAAATTTACTTCATAAAAATATTGACAATATCGAATTTAACACAAAATTCCAATTCGTAGGAAATCTACGTACCAGAATATGAATACCATCATTTATTGATGACGTGGTCCATTTGATATTAAGTCAGTTCCATTCTTGGCCACGTCATCGTTAATGCTAATTAAAACTTATGCCCATTGTGTTTACAAATAACACTAAACTTGTAATGGTTTTGTTTTAATTTCACGTACCCTCTGGGAGCCAATAAGCTAGATGACCTGCGATGTCAGGAGCTGCGCGGATGTAAAATTAGAACAAAGGATGTCGTAAATCAAGGACCAAAGAATATGAGGTTCGTATCTAAATAATTCGTTATATTTTTAAAATAAGTTGTTATGTTGTTTTGATAATCGACAATCAAAATCAAAAAATATTTCATATTAATTAGCGGTAATTAACTAGCAACATGAAATTTAAAATAATTGCTAATAGCTATACATGACTAATGATGCTAAGGTGAACACAAAATTTACTTCATAAAAATATTGACAATATCGTATTTAATATAAAATTCCAATTCGTAGAAAATCTACGTCCCAGAGACGGTATTCATGAATTAATGACTTCTCCATTTGATATTAAGTCAGTTCCATTCTTGGCCACGTCATCGTTAATGCTAATTAAAACTTATGCCCATTGTGTCTACAAATAACACTAAACTTGTAATGGTTTTGTTTTAATTACATGTACCCTCTGGGAGCCAATAAGCTAGATGACCTGCGATGTAGTTTCAGGAGCTGCGCGGATGTAAAATTAACACAAAAGATGTCGTAAATCAAGGACCAAACAATAAGAGGTTCGTATCTAAATAATTCGCTATATTTTTTAAATAAGTTCTTATGTTGGGTTGATAATCGACAATCAAAATCAAAAAATATTTCATATTAATTAGCGGTAGTTAACTAGCAACATGAAATTTAAAATAATTGCTAATAGATATACATGACTAAATATGCTAGGGTGAACACAAAATTTACTTCATAAAAATATTGACAATATCGAATTTAATATAAAATTCCAATTCGTAGGCAATCTTCGTACCACAGATGGTATTCATATATTGATGACGTGGTCCATTTGATTTAAGTCAGTTCTATTCTTGGCCACGTCATCGTTAATGCTAATTAAAACTTATGCCCATTGTGTTTACAAATAACACTAAACTTGTAATGGTTTTGTTTTAATTTCACGTACCCTCTGGGAGCCAATAAGCTAGATGACCTGCGATGTCAGGAGCTGCGCGGATGTAAAATTAGAACAAAGGATGTCGTAAATCAAGGACCAAAGAATATGAGGTTCGTATCTAAATAATTCGTTATATTTTTAAAATAAGTTGTTATGTTGTTTTGATAATCGACAATCAAAATCAAAAAATATTTCATATTAATTAGCGGTAATTAACTAGCAACATGAAATTTAAAATAATTGCTAATAGCTATACATGACTAATGATGCTAAGGTGAACACAAAATTTACTTCATAAAAATATTGACAATATCGTATTTAATATAAAATTCCAATTCGTAGAAAATCTACGTCCCAGAGACGGTATTCATGAATTAATGACGTGGTCCATTTGATATTAAGTCAGTTCCATTCTTGGCCACGTCATCGTTAATGCTAATTAAAACTTATGCCCATTGTGTCTACAAATATCACTAAACTTGTAATGGTTTTGTTTTAATTACATGTACCCTCTGGGAGCCAATAAGCTAGATGACCTGCGATGTAGTTTCAGGAGCTGCTTGGATGCAAAATTAGCACAAATGATGTCGTTAATCAAGGACCAAGGAATAAGAGGTTCGTATCTAAATAATTCGTTATATTTTTAAAATAAGTATGTACTTATGTTGTTTTGATAAAAGACAAAAAAATCAAAAAATTTTTAATATTAATTAGCGGTTAACATGAAATTTATAACAATCGCTAATAGATATACATAACAAAATATGCTATTGTGAAAGTTATAATGGTTTAGTTTCAATTATAAGTTCCATCTGAAAGCCAATACGCTAGATAACCTACGATGTAATTTTAGGAGCTATGCGAATGTACAATCAGCGAATAGGATGTCATAAATCAAGGACCATAGAATAATAGGTTTGTATCTAAAAAATTCGATATATTTTTAAAATAAGTTCTTATGTTGTTTTGATAATCGACGATCAAAATCAAAAAATATTTAATATTAATGAGCGATATTTAACTAGCAACATGAAATTTAAAACACTTGCTAATAGATATACATGACTAACGATGCTGAGGTGAACACAAAATTTACTTCATAAAAATATTGACAATATCGAATTTTTTAAATAAAATTCCAATTCATATGAAATCTACGTACCAGAGATGGTATTCATAATTGATGTTTGATATTAAGTCAGTTCCATTCTTGGCCACGTCATCGTTAAAGCTAATTAAAACTTATGCCCATTGTGTTTACAAATAACACTAAACTTGTAATGGTTTTATTTTAATTTCATGTACCCTCGGGAGCTAATAAGCTAGATGACCTGCGATGTAGTTTCAGGAGCTGCGCGGATGTAAAATTAGAACAAAGGATGTCGTAAATCAAGGACCAAAGAATAAGAGGTTCGTATCTAAAAAGTTCGTAATATTTTTAAAATAAGTTCTTATATTGTTTTGATAATCGACAATCAAAATCAAAAAATATTTAATATTAATTAGCGCTAATTAACTAGCAACATGAAATTTAAAACAATTGCTCATAGATATACATGACTAAATATGCTAAGGTGTACACAAAATTTACTTCATAAAAATATTGACAATATCGAACTCGCGGACTCGATGTGGCATAAAATAAATAAATGACAAGCTACACTCACACACATGCAAACAGCAGACTCCACACACTTCAGGGAGACAAAAGATTATCTCAAAGGCTGCAAACTGAAGGTGGCACACACACACAAAGAGAGAATAAGTAATTAAATTAGAAATTAAACTAAGCAAATGGAAAATTTTGCAAGTAAAAATTTTGCGCCCTCCTCCTCGATTCTCATTAGTGGCACGTAAGCTACACGGCACAGTGCAAATATAGTTTTTGTTTCTTGTATATATTTCTAGTCTTTGTCAACTTAATATTTTTAACATATATTTACCGAATATTTTTAGAATATTTTTTAAATATTAGTAATTTAAATTAAACTAATCAAATGAAAAATTTTGCAAATAAAAGTTTTGCGCCCTTCGCCTCGATTCTCATTAGTGGCACGTAAGCTACACGGCACAGTGCAAATATAGTTTTTGTTTCTAGTATATATTTCTAGTGTTTGTCAACTTAATATTTTTAACATATATTTATCGAATATTTTTAAGTAAACTTAATCTTTCTAGTATATTTTTAATTTATAATATTTGATAATTTTATGTATAATGTTTTTTGAAATTAAGTCAGTTCTAGTCTTGGCCACGCCATCGTTAATGCTAATTAAAACGTATGCTGTTTACTTATAAAACTAAACTTGTAATGGTTTTGTTTTAATTTCATGTATCCTCTGGGAGCCAATAAGCTAGATGACCTGCGATGTAGTTTCAGGAGCTGCGCGGATGTAAAATTATAACAAAGGATGTCGTAAATCAAGGTTCGTATCTAAATAATTCGTTATATTTTTAAAATAAGTTGTTATGTTGTTTTGAAAATCGACAATCAAAATCAAAAAATATTTAATATTAATTAGCGGTTATTAACTACAACATGAAATGTATAACAATTGCTAATAGATATACATAACAAAATATGCTACTGTGAAAGTTATAATGGTTTAGTTTCAATTATAAGTTCCCTCTGGAAGCCAATACGCTAGATGACCTACGATGTAATATTCGGAGCTATCCGAATATACAATCAGCGAAAAGGATGTCATAAATCAAGGACCATAGAATAAGAGGTTTATATATAAATAATTCGTTATATTTTTAAAATAAGTTCTTATGTTGTTTTGATTATAGACAATCAAAATCAAAAAATATTTAATATTAATTAGCGGTTATTAACTACAACATAAAATTTATAACAATTGCTAATAGATATACATGACTAAATATGCTAAGGTTTACACAAAATTTACTTCATAAAAATATTGACAATATCGAATTTAATATAAAATTCCAATTCGTAGGAAATCTACGTCCCAGAGACGGTATTCATGAATTGATGACGTGGTCCATTTGATATTAAGTCAGTTCCATTCTTGGCCACGTCATCGTTAATACTAATTAAGACTAATGGCCATTGTGTTTACAAATAACACTAAACTTGTAATGGTTTTGTTTTAATTTCATGTACCCTCTGGGAGCCAATAAGCTAGATGACCTGCGATGTAGTTTCAGGAGCTGCGCGGATGTAAAATTAGAACAAAGGATGTCGTAAATCAATGACCAAAGAATAAGAGGTTCGTATCTAAATAATTCGTTATATTTTTAAAATAAGTTTTTATGTTGTTTTGATAATCGACAATCAAAATCAAAAAATATTTAATATTAATTAGCGCTAATTAACTAGCAACATGAAATTTAAAACAATTGCTCATAGATATACATGACTAAATATGCTAAGGTGTACACAAAATTTACTTCATAAAAATATTGACAATATCGAACTCGCGGACTCGATGTGGCATAAAATAAATAAATGACAAGCTACACTCACACACATGCAAACAGCAGACTCCACACACTTCAGGGAGACAAAAGATTATCCCAAAGGCTGCAAACTGAAGATGGCACACACACACAAAGAGAGAATAAGTAATTAAATTAGAAATTAAACTAAGCAAATGGAAAATTTTGCAAGTAAAAATTTTGCGCCCTCCTCCTCGATTCTCATTAGTGGCGCGTAAGCTACACGGCACAGTGCAAATATAGTTTTTGTTTCTTGTATATATTTCTAGTGTTTGTCAACTTAATATTTTTAACATATATTTACCGAATATTTTTAAGTAAACTTAATCTTCCAATATATTTTAAATTTATAATGTTTGATAATTTTATGTATAATGTTTTTTGAAATTAAGTCAGTTCTAGTCTTGGCCACGCCATCGTTAATGCTAATTAAAACGTATGCTGTTTACTTATAAAACTAAACTTGTAATGGTTTTGTTTTAATTTCATGTATCCTCTGGGAGCCAATAAGCTAGATGACCTGCGATGTAGTTTCAGGAGCTGCGCGGATGTAAAATTAGAACAAAGGATGTCGTAAATCAAGGACCAAGGAATAAGAGGTTCGTATCTAAATAGTTCGTTATATTTTTAAAATAAGTTCTTATATTGTTTTGATAATCGACAATCAAAATCAAAAAATATTTCATATTAATTAGCGGTAGTTAACTAGCAACATGAAATTTAAAATAATTGCTAATAGATATACATGACTAAATATGCTAGGGTGAACACAAAATTTACTTCATAAAAATATTGACAATATCGTATTTAATATAAAATTCCAATTCGTAGGAAATCTTCGTACCACAGATGGTATTCATATATTGATGACGTGGTCCATTTGATATTAAGTCAGTTCTATTCTTGGCCACGTCATCGTTAATGCTAATTAAAACTTATGCCCATTGTGTTTACAAATAACACTAAACTTGTAATGGTTTTGTTTTAATTTCACGTACCCTCTGGGAGCCAATAAGCTAGATGACCTGCGATGTCAGGAGCTGCGCGGATGTAAAATTAGAACAAAGGATGTCGTAAATCAAGGACCAAAGAATAAGAGGTTCGTATCTAAATAATTCGTTATATTTTTAAAATAAGTTCTTATGTTGTTTTGATAATCGACAATCAAAATCAAAAAATATTTCATATTAATTAGCGGTAATTAACTAGCAACATGAAATTTAAAATAATTGCTAATAGCTATACATGACTAATGATGCTAAGGTGTTTTTTTTTTTTTTTTTTTTTATATCTTTTTATTTATTATTTAAAATCTGTCCTAGTGGACAATAATTAAATTCTATGGGGGAGAACATTAACGTAAGGGGAGTACTTGGAATGTACTTGTGTAGGGGTTAAGTAAACTTATAAGTGTTGAGTAAGGTCAAGCGGGTGCGTTCTCTGCAGGCGTCTTAGGGTTTGGCTATTGTCCAAAAGGTTGAAGGCCAGGTGGTTGGGGTGGTTCTCCAGTCTGCTAGCATATCTCACACTGTGTCTAAAGATCTCGTCCTCTACCCATGGAATCCAGAGCTCCTCGTGGATGGCGGAATTTTCGTGGTAGGGATGGGCGTTGGAGACTATTCTCAAGCATCTGTTTTGGAATCGCTGGATCTTCCTTCTATGCGAAGCGCTTGCAGTGCCCCATAGCTGTATTCCGTACGTCCAGATTGGCTTGAGAATAGTCTTGTAGACGAGAATCTTTAGTTTTTGTCGCAGTTTGGATTTTTTTCCGATGAGCCAGTGGAGTTGCTTAAGGCGTATGTTGGCCTGGATACGCTTCCTGTTGATGTGAGGGCCCCAAGTCAGCCTTCTGTCCAGGGTTAGCCCTAAGTAATTGGCTGTGCTGGTGGTAGGGATGGTGTCGCCGTCGAGTGTGACCGGGGGGCATTCTCCTCTGCGCAGAGAGAAGGTTGTGTGTGAGGATTTTTCAGCGTTGACCACGATGTTCCAGCGTTTCAGCCAAGGATCCAATGCATCCAGTTGCCTCTGGATGATGGCTGATGCTCGTTGAGGGTTTGATGAAGTGGCAAGGAACGCCGTGTCATCTGCGTAGGTGGCTGCTGTGAGGTATCGGGAGGGTATAATAGGGAGGTCTGCTGTAAATAGGGTGTAGAGGATGGGACCAAGGACGCTGCCTTGAGGTACTCCGGCTCGTATGGGCCTGGGCGTGCTGGTTGAGGAGCCGCATCGCACTTGGAACTCTCTTCCTTCAGTATACGATTTGAGTATGTCATAGTGTGAACTGGGAAGGTGGGACTTGAGTTTGTAGAGGAGTCCAGGATGCCACACTCTGTCGAACGCCTGCTTGACATCCAGGAAGACGGCCGAACAGTAGCTTTTGTTCTCGAATGCATCTAGGATGCGTGCTACAAGCCGGTGGCATTGCTCGGGTGTTCCGTGGGATCGCCTGAATCCAAACTGGTGATCCGGGATCAAACCAGCCTCGTCCAGTACTGGCAGCACTCTGCGCAGAAATACTCTTTCGAATATTTTGGAGAGTATTGCCAGCAAACTAATCGGTCTATATGAGGCAAGATTGTCTTCAGGTTTTCCAGGTTTAAGGATGAGGATGACTTCTGCACGTTTCCATGATCTCGGGAAGTACCCTAGTGAGAAGCAGCTGTTGAAGATGTTAGCCAACATCTGGGAACAAGGAGGAGGCATAATTTTGAGGGAAGTGGCGTCGATACGATCCAGTCCGGGGATTTTCTGGCCTTTAGGGAGGCGATCTCCTGCGCAACCTCTTCAGGGGTGACGGGCTCTATCGGCAAGCTGGGTGGAGATGGACTCTCAAGGAACCTGGTGGTGGCAGCACGCTCTTCTCCAGTGCATCTGTTGAATGGGGTGAATGCGTTCTGGAGGTGATCTGCGAATGCTTCTGCTCTTTCGTCATCGGAACGGCACCAAGAGCCATCCGCTTTGCGCACTGGCGACGCCTTTTTTGCAGGCCTCCTGATGTGGCGCGTGACATGCCACAGGTTGTGTTGCGGGTCACCAGGTTCCAGCTCTTCAAGGAATCGATTGAATGAGTCCTGCCGTAGTGTGCAAAGCTTGTCCTTAAGCTCCTTGCTGGCTCTGTTGAGTGCCGCTTTATCCCTTGGGTTGCGCGAGGAGAACCAGATACGTCTGAGGCGCCTCTTCTCCGCCACGAAGGCCGCAATCTCTGGAGACCAAAGGTGGAGATCTCGCTCAGGTGTTCTCGGGGTAGTTGGAGGAGGAGGGTTGGCGAACTTAACCGCATTGTGCATCTCCTCAGTGAGTGTCCTGATCGCCGCATCAATGTCACTTGGGGAGGAAAGAGGAGGATCCGGGTCCAGGGAGGATAGCATCCAGAAGGTAAATTTGGAGGAGTCGGTATGCTTCCCGGTGAGTCTTCTGGGCAGGTCTTTTTTTAGGACGGGGATATTGAGGAGCATTCTTATTGCACTGTGGTCGGATAGCAGCTTGTTGTAAGTGGTGCATGTGAGTCTGGCTTGTCCTATGCCTTTGGAGATGGCAAAACCCAAGAGGTCGGGGGGGGGGTAGGGTTAGTAGGCCAGTGGGTTGGCTCACCAGTGGAGTGGCAATCCAGTCTTCTGCTCTGCACGAACTTGTGGAGCGTTCTGCCTTTGGGGTTGATGGAGCGGGACCGCCACCAAGAATGTTTGGCGTTAAAGTCACCGGCTGCTATAAAGCGAGGACCAAAGGACTCGAAAAGCTCTTGTAAGTGAGTCTCGGTGACTAAGTGTCTGGAGGGGAAGTAGACCGCTCCAATGGTGATGTCCCCCTGAAGGCTGGAGATTCGAGACAGGGCACACTGGGCCCATTCCTCCTGGAACGCAGGTAGCTCCGTGTACTGGATACCACTCCTGATGAGCATCGCTGCTCCTCCGCGCGCTCTGCCAGATGGATGGTTGGCGAGTAGTACATCATAGCCGCTGATGTTGTAGTGGGATCGGGGACAAAAATGGGTTTCGGATACAAGGAGTATGTCAATCGCTTCCGTTTTTATAAGGTATTCTACCTCGGCTCTGCTCCTCTGCAGGCCGTTAGCATTCCAAATGACTATGTTCAGGCTTATTTCCATGATTTGGCATTGAGGATCTGCAGACGTCTTGTGGATTGGCTGTTGTCTAGCAGATTGATGGCCAGGTGGTTGGGGTGATTCTCCAGTCTTCTGGCGTATCTCTCACTGAGTCGGTAGATCTCATCTTCCACCCACGGAATTCCGAGCTCCTCGTGGATGGCAGCATTCTCGTGATAGGGATGGGCGTTGGAGACTATTCTCAAGCATCGGTTCTGGAATTGCTGGATCTTCCTTCTGTGTGAAGCACTTGTAGTGCCCCACAGCTGGATTCCAGCTTCAACTTCGTTTTGTCCCGCAGCTTGGAACTTTTCCCAACAAGCCAGTGGAGTTGCTTAAGGCGTATGTTGGCCTGGGTACGCTTCCTATCAATGTGAGGGCCCCATGTCAGCCTTCTATCCAGTGTAAGCCCTAGGTATTTGGGGGTGCTGGTAGTAGGGATCGTGTCGCCGTCAAGAGTAACCGGAGGGCATTCTCCTCTGCGCAGGGAAAATGTTGTGTGGGAGGATTTTTCGGCATTGACCGTAATATTCCATCGTTTCAGCCATGGATTCAGAGCATCCAGTTGCCTCTGGATGAT
The DNA here is from genome assembly GCF_016746395.2 of Drosophila simulans. Classification (NCBI taxonomy): domain Eukaryota; kingdom Metazoa; phylum Arthropoda; class Insecta; order Diptera; family Drosophilidae; genus Drosophila; species Drosophila simulans. The sequence continues at coordinate 52,481 of NW_025416808.1, forward strand.
GGCTGAAGCTCTATCTGGATTAGTAGCGGTGGCGAGGAACGCGGTGTCGTCGGCATAGGTGGCTATTGTGAGGTGACGGGAGGGTATTATAGGAAGGTCTGCTGTGAAGAGGGTGTAGAGGATGGGACCAAGGACGCTGCCTTAAGGTACTCCGGCTCTTATGGGCCTTGGCGTGCTGGATGAGGATCCGCAACGCACTTGGAATTCTCTTCCTTCAGTGTAAGATTTGAGTAGAGCGTAGTGGGAACTGGGAAGGTGGGACTTAAGTTTGTGGAGGAGACTGGGATGCCACACTCTGTCAAACGCCTGCTTGACATCGAGGAAGACGGCCGAACAGTATCTTTTCTTCTCGAATGCATCGAGGATTCTTGATACGAGCCGGTGGCATTGCTCGGGTGTTCCATGAGATCGCCTGAAGCCAAACTGGTGATCCGGGATCAAACCAGCCTCGTCCAGTACTGGCAGCACTCTGCGCAGAAATACTCTTTCGAGTATTTTGGAGAGTATTGCCAGCAAACTAATCGGTCTATATGAGGCAAGATTGTCTTCAGGTTTTCCAGGTTTAAGGATGAGGATGACTTCTGCACGTTTCCATGATCTCGGGAAGTACCCTAGTGAGAAGCAGCTGTTGAAGATGTTAGCCAACATCTGGGAACAAGGAGGAGGCATAATTTTGAGGGAAGTGGCGTCGATACGATCCAGTCCGGGGATTTGCTGGCCTTTAGGGAGGCGATCTCCTGCGCAACCTCTTCAGGGGTGACGGGCTCTATCGGCAAGCTGGGTGGAGATGGACTCTCAAGGAACCTGGTGGTGGCAGCACGCTCTTCTCCAGTGCATCTGTTGAATGGGGTGAATGCGTTCTGGAGGTGATCTGCGAATGCTTCTGCTCTTTCGTCATCGGAACGGCACCAAGAGCCATCCGCTTTGCGCACTGGCGACGCCTTTTTTGCAGGCCTCCTGATGTGGCGCGTGACATGCCACAGGTTGTGTTGCGGGTCACCAGGTTCCAGCTCTTCAAGGAATCGATTGAATGAGTCCTGCCGTAGTGTGCAAAGCTTGTCCTTAAGCTCCTTGCTGGCTCTGTTGAGTGCCGCTTTATCCCTTGGGTTGCGCGAGGAGAACCAGATACGTCTGAGGCGCCTCTTCTCCGCCACGAAGGCCGCAATCTCTGGAGACCAAAGGTGGAGATCTCGCTCAGGTGTTCTCGGGGTAGTTGGAGGAGGAGGGTTGGCGAACTTAACCGCATTGTGCATCTCCTCAGTGAGTGTCCTGATCGCCGCATCAATGTCACTTGGGGAGGAAAGAGGAGGATCCGGGTCCAGGGAGGATAGCATCCAGAAGGTAAATTTGGAGGAGTCGGTATGCTTCCCGGTGAGTCTTCTGGGCAGGTTTTTTTTTAGGACGGGGATATTGAGGAGCATTCTTATTGCACTGTGGTCGGATAGCAGCTTGTTGTAAGTGGTGCATGTGAGTCTGGCTTGTCCTATGCCCTTGGAGATGGCAAAATCCAAGAGGTCGGGGGGGGCAGGGTTAGTAGGCCAGTGGGTTGGCTCACCAGTGGAGTGGCAATCCAGTCTTCTGCTCTGCACGAACTTGTGGAGCGTTCTGCCTTTGGGGTTGATGGAGCGGGACCGCCACCAAGAATGTTTGGCGTTAAAGTCACCGGCTGCTATAAAGCGAGGACCAAAGGACTCGAAAAGCTCTTGTAAGTGAGTCTCGGTGACTAAGTGTCTGGAGGGGAAGTAGACCGCTCCAATGGTGATGTCCCCCTGAAGGCTGGAGATTCGAGACAGGGCACACTGGGCCCATTCCTCCTGGAACGCAGGTAGCTCCGTGTACTGGATACCACTCCTGATGAGCATGGCTGCTCCTCCGCGCGCTCTGCCAGATGGATGGTTGGCGAGTAGTACATCATAGCCGCTGATGTTGTAGTGGGATCGGGGACAAAAATGGGTTTCGGATACAAGGAGTATGTCAATCGCTTCCGTTTTTATAAGGTATTCTACCTCGGCTCTGCTCCTCTGCAGGCCGTTAGCATTCCAAATGACTATGTTCAGGCTTATTTCCATGATTTGGCATTGAGGATCTGCAGACGTCTTGTGGATTGGCTGTTGTCTAGCAGATTGATGGCCAGGTGGTTGGGGTGATTCTCCAGTCTTCTGGCGTATCTCTCACTGAGTCGGTAGATCTCATCTTCCACCCACGGAATTCCGAGCTCCTCGTGGATGGCAGCATTCTCGTGATAGGGATGGGCGTTGGAGACTATTCTCAAGCATCGGTTCTGGAATTGCTGGATCTTCCTTCTGTGTGAAGCACTTGTAGTGCCCCACAGCTGGATTCCAGCTTCAACTTCGTTTTGTCCCGCAGCTTGGAACTTTTCCCAACAAGCCAGTGGAGTTGCTTAAGGCGTATGTTGGCCTGGGTACGCTTCCTATCAATGTGAGGGCCCCATGTCAGCCTTCTATCCAGTGTAAGCCCTAGGTATTTGGGGGTGCTGGTAGTAGGGATCGTGTCGCCGTCAAGAGTAACCGGAGGGCATTCTCCTCTGCGCAGGGAAAATGTTGTGTGGGAGGATTTTTCGGCATTGACCGTAATATTCCATCGTTTCAGCCATGGATTCAGAACATCCAGTTGCCTCTGGATGATGGCTGAAGCTCTATCTGGATTAGTAGCGGTGGCGAGGAACGCGGTGTCGTCGGCATAGGTGGCTATTGTGAGGTGACGGGAGGGTATTATAGGAAGGTCTGCTGTGAAGAGGGTGTAGAGGATGGGACCAAGGACGCTGCCTTAAGGTACTCCGGCTCTTATGGGCCTTGGCGTGCTGGATGAGGATCCGCAACGCACTTGGAATTCTCTTCCTTCAGTGTAAGATTTGAGTAGAGCGTAGTGGGAACTGGGAAGGTGGGACTTAAGTTTGTGGAGGAGACTGGGATGCCACACTCTGTCAAACGCCTGCTTGACATCGAGGAAGACGGCCGAACAGTATCTTTTCTTCTCGAATGCATCGAGGATTCTTGATACGAGCCGGTGGCATTGCTCGGGTGTTCCATGAGATCGCCTGAAGCCAAACTGGTGATCCGGGATCAAACCATCCTCGTCCAGTACTGGCAGCACTCTGCGCAGAAATACTCTTTCGAGTATTTTGGAGAGTATTGCCAGCAAACTAATCGGTCTATATGAGGCAAGATTGTCTTCAGGTTTTCCAGGTTTAAGGATGAGGATGACTTCTGCACGTTTCCATGATCTCGGGAAGTACCCTAGTGAGAAGCAGCTGTTGAAGATGTTAGCCAACATCTGGGAACAAGGAGGAGGCATAATTTTGAGGGAAGTGGCGTCGATACGATCCAGTCCGGGGATTTGCTGGCCTTTAGGGAGGCGATCTCCTGCGCAACCTCTTCAGGGGTGACGGGCTCTATCGGCAAGCTGGGTGGAGATGGACTCTCAAGGAACCTGGTGGTGGCAGCACGCTCTTCTCCAGTGCATCTGTTGAATGGGGTGAATGCGTTCTGGAGGTGATCTGCGAATGCTTCTGCTCTTTCGTCATCGGAACGGCACCAAGAGCCATCCGCTTTGCGCACTGGCGACGCCTTTTTTGCAGGCCTCCTGATGTGGCGCGTGACATGCCACAGGTTGTGTTGCGGGTCACCAGGTTCCAGCTCTTCAAGGAATCGATTGAATGAGTCCTGCCGTAGTGTGCAAAGCTTGTCCTTAAGCTCCTTGCTGGCTCTGTTGAGTGCCGCTTTATCCCTTGGGTTGCGCGAGGAGAACCAGATACGTCTGAGGCGCCTCTTCTCCGCCACGAAGGCCGCAATCTCTGGAGACCAAAGGTGGAGATCTCGCTCAGGTGTTCTCGGGGTAGTTGGAGGAGGAGGGTTGGCGAACTTAACCGCATTGTGCATCTCCTCAGTGAGTGTCCTGATCGCCGCATCAATGTCACTTGGGGAGGAAAGAGGAGGATCCGGGTCCAGGGAGGATAGCATCCAGAAGGTAAATTTGGAGGAGTCGGTATGCTTCCCGGTGAGTCTTCTGGGCAGGTTTTTTTTTAGGACGGGGATATTGAGGAGCATTCTTATTGCACTGTGGTCGGATAGCAGCTTGTTGTAAGTGGTGCATGTGAGTCTGGCTTGTCCTATGCCCTTGGAGATGGCAAAATCCAAGAGGTCGGGGGGGGCAGGGTTAGTAGGCCAGTGGGTTGGCTCACCAGTGGAGTGGCAATCCAGTCTTCTGCTCTGCACGAACTTGTGGAGCGTTCTGCCTTTGGGGTTGATGGAGCGGGACCGCCACCAAGAATGTTTGGCGTTAAAGTCACCGGCTGCTATAAAGCGAGGACCAAAGGACTCGAAAAGCTCTTGTAAGTGAGTCTCGGTGACTAAGTGTCTGGGGGGGAAGTAGACCGCTCCAATGGTGATGTCCCCCTGAAGGCTGGAGATTCGAGACAGGGCACACTGGGCCCATTCCTCCTAGAACGCAGGTAGCTCCGTGTACTGGATACCACTCCTGATGAGCATGGCTGCTCCTCCGCGCGCTCTGCCAGATGGATGGTTGGCGAGTAGTACATCATAGCCGCTGATGTTGTAGTGGGATCGGGGACAAAAATGGGTTTCGGATACAAGGAGTATGTCAATCGCTTCCGTTTTTATAAGGTATTCTACCTCGGCTCTGCTCCTCTGCAGGCCGTTAGCATTCCAAATGACTATGTTCAGGCTTATTTCCATGATTTGGCATTGAGGATGGAAGCAATAAGCTGCGTCATTTGGCAGAACATTTTTTCCATCATACTTTCAACCATTCCTTGAAAACGGGCAAAGATTTGTTCCAAGTTATTGGATTGCGGAGCTTCAGATGGGGTTTGACGGTTTTGGTTGGGATCGGAATGTTGTGGTACATGAGTAGCCTTGAGCGCGTCTTTATAGCTCATGTTGGAGATGTTTGGGATCTGGATGGTGCTGGGCTTGCTGGTGGGTGTGGCCGGTCTGGGTTTAGGGGCTTGCTGTGCCTTGGCCTTCTTGTAGGCAGGGCATCCTCTGTATGAAGCGGGGTGGTCAGCTTGGCAGTGAAGGCAGCATGCCTTCTCGTCCTCCTTCTTAGTGCAAGTCCTGGAGTCGTGTTGGCCACCACATTTCACGCATCGGTGCTCGAGGAAGCAGTAGCGCTGGGTATGTCCAAACCCTTGGCATCTAAAGCACTGAGGCACGTCGTTGAATTTACGGGGAGGCTCGATGGTGACGACCGACCTGCACAGTCTCCTGATTTGGTAGACCTCCTTGTTGTTACTGGCGGGTTCAATGTTGGCGAAAAATATCCCGAGTGGCTCCTTGGTTTTCCTACCAATAGGATTATGCAGGTCTCTGACCTTATGCCCTAGTCGTTCAAGTTCCTCTTGAATCTCGTCACGATCGGCGGTGTGGTGTAATCCCTTGATTACGACTCTGTAGGCCCTCTCATCTTTGGGCTGGAACGTGCGATGCCTTTTGTTCGTGAACCAACCACTGCACGTGGCTGCTGCTGTGTTAAAGTTGCTTAACTATGCACTTGATGTAATCAACCAGATAACACGTACGCTCGAGTGTGCGTTAGTGTTGGTGCGTGTCCGTTAGGCACGCGAGCTGAGCCAATCAGAGCGCGCGGCGATATCTCGCGTTCCTCGCCACCGCTACTAATCCAGATAGAGCTTCAGCCATCATCCAGAGGCAACTGGATGCTCTGAATCCATGGCTGAAACGATGGAATATTACGGTCAATGCCGAAAAATCCTCCCACACAACATTTTCCCTGCGCAGAGGAGAATGCCCTCCGGTTACTCTTGACGGCGACACGATCCCTACTACCAGCACCCCCAAATACCTAGGGCTTACACTGGATAGAAGGCTGACATGGGGCCCTCACATTGATAGGAAGCGTACCCAGGCCAACATACGCCTTAAGCAACTCCACTGGCTTGTTGGGAAAAGTTCCAAGCTGCGGGACAAAACGAAGTTGAAGCTGGAATCCAGCTGTGGGGCACTACAAGTGCTTCACACAGAAGGAAGATCCAGCAATTCCAGAACCGATGCTTGAGAATAGTCTCCAACGCCCATCCCTATCACGAGAATGCTGCCATCCACGAGGAGCTCGGAATTCCGTGGGTGGAAGATGAGATCTACCGACTCAGTGAGAGATACGCCAGAAGACTGGAGAATCACCCCAACCACCTGGCCATCAATCTGCTAGACAACAGCCAATCCACAAGACGTCTGTAGATCCTCAATGCCAAATCATGGAAATAAGCCTGAACATAGTCATTTGGAATGCTAACGGCCTGCAGAAGAGCAGAGCTGAGGTGGAACACCTCCTAAAAACAGATGCCATCGATGTACTACTGGTATCAGAAACCCACTTTTGTCCCAGATCCCATTTTAGCATTAGCGGCTTTGATGTTATCCCTGCCAACCATCCATCTGGCAGAGCGCGAGGAGGAGCAGCTATGCTCATCAGGAGTGGCATCCAGCACACGAAGCTACCAGCGTTTCAGGAGGAATGGGCTCAGTGTGCCCTGGCCAGAATATCCAGCCAACATGGAGACGTGACTGTTGGAGCGGTCTACTTCCCCCCCAGACACTCAATCACCGAGACTCACCTTCAAGTGCTTTTCGAGTCCTTTGGACATCGCTTTATAGTAGCTGGTGACTTCAACGCCAAACACTCCTGGTGGGGGTCCCGCTCCATCAACCCCAAAGGCAGAACGCTCCACAGATTCCTGCAGAGCAGAAGACTGGATTGCCACTCCTCTGGAGAGCCTACCCACTGGCCTACAAACCCTGCCTTGCTGCCCGACCTCCTGGACTTTGCCATCACCAAAGGCATAGGGCAAGCCAGACTAACCTGCTCCAACTATAACAAGCTGCTATCTGACCACAGCGCTATAAAAATGCTTCTCAACATCCCCGTCCTCAAAAAAGAGTTGCCCAGAAGACTCACCGGGAAGCACACTGACGCCTCCAAGTTCACACTCTGGATGCTGTCCTCCCTGCACCCGGATCCTCCACTCTCCACTCCAAGCAACATCGATGCGGCGATCAAGACTCTCACCGAGGAGATGCACAATGCTGCTGAGTTTGCCAATCCTGCTCCTCCAACGACCCCGAGAACTCCTGGGAGAGACCTTCACCTCTGGTCTCCAGAAATTGCGGCCTTCGTAGCGGAAAAAAGGCGCCTCAGGAGAATCTGGTTCTCCTCGAGCAACCCAAGGGACAAGGCAGCACTCAATAGAGCCACAAAGGCACTCAAGGACAAGCTGTGTACCCTACAGCAAGATTCCTTCGACAGATTCCTTGAGGAGCTGGAACCTGGTGACCCACAACACAATCTGTGGCATGTCACGCGTCATATCAGGAGGCCTGCAAAGAAGGCGTTGCCGGTGCGCAAAGCGGACGGTTCTTGGTGCCGCTCTGAAGACGAAAGAGCTGAAGCGTTTGCAGATCACCTCCAGATTGCATTTACACCATTTGACAGATGCACTGGTGAAGAGTGTGCTGCCACCACCAGGTTCCTAGAGAGTCCATGTCCTCCTAGCCTGCCAATAGAGCCTGTCACCACAGAAGAGGTTGCGCAGGAAATCGCCTCTCTTAAGGCTAGCAAATCCCCAGGATTGGATCGCATCGATGCCACATCCCTTAAAATGCTGCCACCTCCCTGTTCCCAGTTGTTGGCCAACATATACAACAGATGCTTCTCACTTGGGTACTTCCCGAGATCGTGGAAACGTGCGGAAGTTATTCTCATCCTCAAACCTGGAAAACCTGAAGCCAATCTTGCCTCCTATAGACCGATTAGTCTGCTGGCAATCCTCTCCAAAATACTCGAAAGAGTATTTCTGCGCAGAGTGTTGCCAGTACTGGACGAGGCTGGACTGATCCCTGATGCTAAGGTGAACACAAAATTTACTTCATAAAAATATTAACAATATCGAATTTTTTAAATAAAATTCCAATTCATAGGAAATCTACGTACCAGAGATGGTATTCATAATTGATGTTTGATATTAAGTCAGTTTCATTCACGTCATCGTTAATGCTAATTAAAACTTATGCCCATTGTGTTTACAATAACACTAAACTTGTAATGGTTTTGTTTTAATTTCATGTACCCTCTGGGAGCCAATAAGCTAGATGACTGCGATGTAGTTTCAGGTGCTGCGCGGATGTAAAATTTGCACAAAGGATGCGTAAATCAAGGACCAAAGAATAAGAGGTTCGTATTTAAATAATTCGTTATATTTCCAAAATAAGTTCTTATATTGTTTTGATAATCGAAAACCAAAATCAAAAAATATTTCATATTAATTAGCGGTAATTAACTAGCAACATGAAATTTAAAACACTTGCTAATACATGACTAACGATGCTGAGGTGTACACAAAATTTACTTCATAAAAATATTGACAATATCGAATTTAATATAAAATTCCAATTCGTAGGAAATCTACGTCCCAGAGACGGTATTCATATATTGATGACGTGGTCCATTTGATATTAAGTCAGTTCTATTCTTGGCCCCGTCATCGTTAATGCTAATTAAAACTTATGCCCATTGTGTTTACAAATAAAACTAAACTTGTAATGGTTTTGTTTAAATTACATGTACCCTCTGGGAGCCAATAAGCTATATGACCTGCGATGTAGTTTCAGGAGCTGCGCGGAAGTAAAATTAGAACAAAGGATGTCGTAAATCAAGGACCAAAGAATAAGAGGTTCGTATCTAAATAATTCGTTATATTTTTAAAATAAGTTCTTATGTTGTTTTGATAATCGACAATCAAAATCAAAAAATATTTCATATTAATTAGCGGTAATTAACTAGCAACATGAAATTTAAATCACTTGCTAATACATGACTAACGATGCTGAGGTGAACACAAAATTTACTTCATAAAAATATTGACAATATCGAATTTAATATAAAATTCCAATTCGTAGGAAATCTACGTCCCAGAGACGGTATTCATATATTGATGACGTGGTCCATTTGATATTAAGTCAGTTCTATTCTTGGCCCCGTCATCGTTAATGCTAATTAAAACTTATGCCCATTGTGTTTACAAATAAAACTAAACTTGTAATGGTTTTGTTTAAATTACATGTACCCTCTGGGAGCCAATAAGCTATATGACCTGCGATGTAGTTTCAGGAGCTGCGCGGAAGTAAAATTAGAACAAAGGATGTCGTAAATCAAGGACCAAAGAATAAGAGGTTCGTATCTAAATAATTCGTTATATTTCCAAAATAAGTTCTTATATTGTTTTGATAATCGAAAACCAAAATCAAAAAATATTTCATATTAATTAGCGGTAATTAACTAGCAACATGAAATTTAAAACACTTGCTAATACATGACTAACGATGCTGAGGTGTACACAAAATTTACTTCATAAAAATATTGACAATATCGAACTCGCGGACTCGATGTGGCATAAAATAAATAAATGACAAGCTACACTAGCACACATGCAAACAGCAGACTCCACACTTCAGGGAGACAAAAGATTATCCCAAAGGCTGCAAGCTGAAGATGGCACACACACACAATGAGAGAATAAGTAATTAAATTAGAAATTAAACTAAGCAAATAGAAAATTTTGCAAGTACAAATTTTGCCCCCTCCTCCTCGATTCTCATTAGTGGCACATAAGCTACACGGCACAGTGCAAATATAGTCAACTTAGTATTTTTATCATATATATACCGAATATTTTTAGAATATTTTTTAAATATTACTAATTTAAATTAAACCAAGCAAATGGAAAATTTTGCAAATATAAATTTTGCACCCTTTGCCTCGATTCTCATTAGTGGCACGTAAGCTACACGGCACAGTGCAAATATAGTTTTTGTTTCTAGTATATATTTCTAGTGTTTGTCAACTTAATATTTTTAACATATATTTACCGAATATTTTTAGAATATTTTTTTTGCGCCCTCCTCCTCGATTCTCATAAGTGGCACGTAAGCTACACGGCACAGTGCAAATATAGTTTTTGTTTATGGTATATATTTCTAGTGTTTGTCAACTTAATATTTTTAACATATATTTACCGAATATTTTTAGAATATTTTTTAAATATTAGTAATTTAAATTAAACTAAGCAAATCGAAAATTTTGCAAATAAAAGTTTTGCGCCCTTCGCCTCGATTCTCATTAGTGGCACGTAAGCTACACGGCACAGTATTTTTATTTTTTATTGATTTATTTACTAAGGCATACGGGGAAGTCTTGAAGCCCCTTTGTGTCCTTCTTATCTATGTGGGAGTCGAGCCGAATGGCAACCTTCTATGTGCTACCGCACTTATCTGGTGACGAACCATTTTAGGCAAATTAAAATCCTGGCCAAAATGAAAATTGCCCAATAAAAATACCACAAAATTCCAGAGTAGGATTATAGCAAGCTACGGTCACATATGATTTGCAGACTTCCGTTCTCTTTTTGTGAAGGCGTGATCGAGTGCAGTTCAACATTGTGCAAAATCCGTAATTAAAAATCCACAAGCATCGTGTGGTTCGGATTATAGTTTTTCAAGGCAAATACTGCCAAGTGATAGTTTACCTTTAACTGCGTCGCTGCCGGTCCCACGTTTGGAGATAGGAGTTTTAGTGGCTGCGTCGCCAAGGCGGTTAGTATTGTTTTTCGCTAAACTTTTGACCACGCGTGAAATTTACTGTGGCTTCATTGATCGCAGATAGATTTACAACTGCTGGCATCAGGAGCACCCACCGTGTGCAGTGGAAGGCTGGGCTTGACCTCTTCTGCTGCCGACAGATCACAGGTCAACCCACCCCAGAGTTGGCGTTCTTTTTTTTCTTCATCGCCGCACGCAGGAAGCAGATCGCCGTGCATCCATTTAATGCACAAATCAGCTTGGTGTCTTCTTCAACCCTGCGCATTCCAATAATATTTGGGCACAACACGAGCCCCAGGCTGCTGGCCTTGTCGCTGCGTATGCTGCGAACCCGAAGCAGCCGCAACACGAATGATCGTGTTCAGTATTAAGTATATTTAGAATAGTTTTTTATATTTGAGTTAACTTTTACATAAGAATATTTACTTATAAATTTCTATAATTCTAATTTAGCTTAACTTGTGGGAGATCTGACAAGTTTATATATGTGATTCTCCCGATTTATAGTAATACCTAAGGCAAATCATCAAACGTCATCAGGCCTGCTGACATCGATGGAAAGTGCGTGAGTAGAAAACAAAAATAATAAAACCACACAAACATATATATAAAAAAGTCAGATATTCCTAAATAGTACTCTTAAAATATCCTGCCTTAATTAATCCTGATTTAAAGAAGTTTATAGTTTAAATACTCATTAATCATAAATAATTCTAATGTAAAATAAGTCGAAGGAACAAAAGAAAAATGTAAGCTTATATACCAGTATTTGAACTTCTACCTTAATTACTTTTCCTTTCATTTTGTCGTTGATAATCAAAAATAATCAATAAGAGATTTTCTTAACATAAATAACGTAATTTTTAGTTTAAGGATTAGGTTTAGGAAAATGTATCTGAATCTTATATTTATCTTTAATTATATGGGGTGGACAACGCTCTATGAGTGTGTTCGTTACAGTTATAATTGGCGCCCAAACGTGGGGCAGCCCGATGCCTGATTAGGCACTTGTCGTTTGACAACCGAGCTTCCCGTTAATAAACAATCCATCCACTTTTAGTTTCAGTTAGGTATTTCATATTCCGTCCTGGAATTTATGGTCTCTGGAGAGTTCCGGAGCCATACCGAAGGAAATGTTATGCTTTTATGTGTTTTTTTTCTATCAGTTCGGTAATAACCGAACAGTATTGTTAAAAAACAACATTCTAATTTGAGTAATTGATTCTTAGGAATTATAGTTCTGATTTAAAGTCGGTTCTATACCAGGATTTCACTATTCAAAAATTACCTCCTTATCATTTAGGATCGAGATTTTTCTAGCTGGATAGATTCGGCTAGTTACTCTTCTAAGTGGTAGGAGTTCATAAATAATAAAATACATTTATTTTACAACTCTGTATGCACACCCCGTTAGCTTTTCGTACCTATTGAATTATACAACCTACTGCTTTACTACTCAGGGTAAGACCCGCAGGTATTATTTCGTTCTCTTAACTGGTATCTTTTTGTCGCTTAGCGTTGATCGTTGGATCTTAGCGCGTACTCATTATCTTTTTTTCGTTTATCTTTGATCGTTGGATCTTAACGTTTTTGCCTACTATTGATCGTTTGATCTTATCGCTTATCTTTCTTGTTTTAACGAGCGGAATTGTTAGACTTTATATATTATTCTAGAAGCTTCGAAAATGATGATGCGAAGTAATGAAAATTTAGTTGACGTAGATACGGATGCGTTGGTGACATGCACCATCTGCAACGGGCCAGTACGTAATCTGGATTTGGTTGAAACCCGTTGTAAACATTCCTTTCACAAACATTGCCTTGACAACTACCTTAAGAACCATGACAAATGCCCCATATGTGGACAGCCATGTTCTCAATCCGAGTTAGGATCTCATTTGCCTTTGTCGACTAAATCTCAAGGTAACAGAATGATGACCCGTTCAGGTTCTCGGAATACAGCCAAACAACATGAGAAGTCTGATCCAAATTCCCAACAGGAAATTTGTAGCGATAGTTCAGATTCCAGAGTTGTGACAGAAGACCGTGTTCAGCAAATAGTCCAAAGTTCAATGCAGGCCTTTCAAGCAAGCATGCTACAATCAGTGACAGAACAAATCACTATGGCGTTCACTCAATTGAATAAATCCACATTTGTAAATAATGGACAGAGTGAGCTGCAGCAGGACATACAAAATAATTTCGGTCGAGACGTTCCCGAAATAAACTCAGAAAGAAATAACAATTCACATGTTAGGACTTCACCAGACCTTCGTAGCGATCGAAGTGATCTTTCTTTGGATAGACCTGATAGGATTTCCAATATTATATCAAATTGGCGTATAAAATTCAGTGGTTCAGCCGACATTGCCATTGAGGATTTTATTTACCGCGTAAATTGTCTCACTTCGCAAAGCCTGAACGGAAACTTCGAACTTCTTTCCCATTTCGCTAATTTACTGTTTGCAGGACCGGCCTTAGCATTTTATTGGCGTGTTCACAGATCGGTGGATAACATGAATTGGAACGTGTTATGCAGGCGTTTAAAAGAAAGATATCAAGATCAGAGATCTGATCGTGAAATTAAAATTGCTATGCGTCGCCGCAAACAGGGTAGCACAGAAAATTTTGATGACTTTTTGGATGCAATGCTTTCCATTGCAGATTCCCTTCGTGAACCAATGCAGAACAGTGAGATTACTGTAGAGGTTCGTCATAATCTCAAACCGGAGATCAAGCACGAATTACTGCACGTAGACACCCCAAATTTAGCAACATTGCGCAAAGAATGTAAATCGGCATCGGAAAACTCTCAGCAGGGCATTAGTTATGCGAACAAAACGGAAGTCCGCCGTTAGCCTCGAAAATACAAACTGCACCAAATTCTGTGGCAAATGATGTTCATTCCATTCTGCCTTCAACTCAACCTGACGTAACATCATCCCAAACTTTTTCGACCTTTCACACACATTGACATATTTGGTCAATCGTCACAAAAATTTCATGCCAAGGACATTTGGTGATTGCTTTTGACTCCTTTTTCAGTTTTTATTGTTAGTCACAGGGACTAAAAATCAAATCTGTGGTTGTGGGAGTCGAGCCGAATGGCAACCTTCTATGTGCTACCGCACTTATCTGGTGACGAACCATTTTAGGCAAATTAAAATCCTGGCCAAAATGAAAATTGCCCAATAAAAATACCACAAAATTCCAGAGTAGGATTATAGCAAGCTACGGTCACATATGATTTGCAGACTTCCGTTCTCTTTTTGTGAAGGCGTGATCGAGTGCAGTTCAACATTGTGCAAAATCCGTAATTAAAAATCCACAAGCATCGTGTGGTTCGGATTATAGTTTTTCAAGGCAAATACTGCCAAGTGATAGTTTACCTTTAACTGCGTCGCTGCCGGTCCCACGTTTGGAGATAGGAGTTTTAGTGGCTGCGTCGCCAAGGCGGTTAGTATTGTTTTTCGCTAAACTTTTGACCACGCGTGAAATTTACTGTGGCTTCATTGATCGCAGATAGATTTACAACTGCTGGCATCAGGAGCACGCACCGTGTGCAGTGGAAGGCTGGGCTTGACCTCTTCTGCTGCCGACAGATCACAGGTCAACCCACCCCAGAGTTGGCGTTCTTTTTTTTCTTCATCGCCGCACGCAGGAAGCAGATCGCCGTGCATCCATTTAATGCACAAATCAGCTTGGTGTCTTCTTCAACCCTGCGCATTCCAATAATATTTGGGCACAACACGAGCCCCAGGCTGCTGGCCTTGTCGCTGCGTATGCTGCGAACCCGAAGCAGCCGCAACACGAATGATCGTGTTCAGTATTAAGTATATTTAGAATAGTTTTTTATATTTGAGTTAACTTTTACATAAGAATATTTACTTATAAATTTCTATAATTCTAATTTAGCTTAACTTGTGGGAGATCTGACAAGTTTATATATGTGATTCTCCCGATTTATAGTAATACCTAAGGCAAATCATCAAACGTCATCAGGCCTGCTGACATCGATGGAAAGTGCGTGAGTAGAAAACAAAAATAATAAAACCACACAAACATATATATAAAAAAGTCAGATATTCCTAAATAGTACTCTTAAAATATCCTGCCTTAATTAATCCTGATTTAAAGAAGTTTATAGTTTAAATACTCATTAATCATAAATAATTCTAATGTCAAATAAGTCGAAGGAACAAAAGAAAAATGTAAGCTTATATACCAGTATTTGAACTTCTACCTTAATTACTTTTTCTTTCATTTTGTCGTTGATAATCAAAATTAATCAATAAGAGATTTTCTTAACATAAATAACGTAATTTTTAGTTTAAGGATTAGGTTTAGGAAAATGTATCTGAATCTTATATTTATCTTTAATTATATGGGGTGGACAACGCTCTATGAGTGTGTTCGTTACATCTATTAATTCAGCCCATTTGGGCTCGCCGGCTAACTATAGTTAGCTTTTTCAATTTTAAAGTAATTTAACTACAATTACATAACAAATAGGATTTAGGATTTAAGATAAGCGTCAGGTTCTGCGGACCCTTGTCAAAGGAGATCGGGTAATGAGATCCCTCGGTTGCCTTCTATTGAGCCTCCTTGGTGGGCGAGATCTGTTTAGAGCGCTGGCCAGCCGATTTCTGTGGCGCTCCAGCCTGTCATGGTATCTGCTCGAGTGCTGGTTTATTTCGTCAAATACCGTTGCGAGTTTCAGGTCTCTGTGTAGGTTGGTGTTTCGAACAAACCACTCGCAGCCGGTGATGAGTCTTGCTACCTTATTTTGAATAGCCTGGATCCTTTTGATGTGGCTGTCGCATGCTAAGCCCCAGATTTGGCACCCATACTTCCAGTTTGGTGCTAAGATCTGTTTGTAAATTGTCAGCTTGTTGGATAGCGACAATTTACTGCGCAAAGAAAGTAGCCAGTAGTGCTTCGCCACCTTAGCACGTAGGCGCGTTCTGATGTCGGTCACATGCTTGGAAAATGTGAGTCTGCGATCCAGAAGCACTCCAAGGTACTTTGCTGCGTTCGGCTGTGGTACGGGGGCTTCCTCGATGTAGACGGGCGGTGGCGTTCTCCGCTTTAAAGTAAAGCAGACGTTGTTGGATTTACTGCTGTTGATGCCAATGTTCCAACGTCTTGCCCATTCCGAGAACCGGTATGCAAAGTCCTGGATACCATCGGCTGCGTCGTGCTCGCATCGGGACCTGTAGGTGACGCACACGTCATCGGCAAATGTGGCCAACATAGATTTCCCGTAAAGGCTTACATCTGGCTGCGGCATGTCGTGGCTATACAGGCAGTAGAGCAGGGGGCCGAGGACACTACCTTGTGGAACACCAGCTGCCACGTTGTGCTCGGTGGAAATTGCTGAATGAAAGCGCACAGCGAACCTCCTTCCTTCCAGGTACGATTTTAGCAACCCAAAATATGGAGCAGGCAGCGTCTGCTTGATTTTCAGTTGGAGTCCAATGTGCCACACTCGATCAAACGCTTCTCGAATGTCCAAGAAGAGGCTGTTACAATATTCCTTACTGTCGTAGGCAGTCAGAATTTGCTCGACGACTCGATGGAGCTGCTCGACAGTACAGTGGCCAGCACGGAAACCGAACTGGTGCTCAGGGGTAATCCCCTGGGCTTCCATAATCCTTACAATCCGGACAGCAATCAGTCTCTCAAACACCTTCGAAATTGAAGGGAGGAGACTGATCGGCCGGTAGGAGGCGGGCTCCCTTTCCGGCTTGCCAGGTTTGTGGATCATGGAGATTATCCCGAGCTTCCACTGATAAGGGAAGTATTGCAACCTCACAATAGCGTTGAAAACCAACGTTATGTAGAGGATCGCTTGTCTGGGCAGGGCCTTCAATGTGACGTTGCAGATGACGTCATGTCCAGTTGCTTTGTTGTTACTCTGGCGCACAATGCGGCTTTGTGCAGCACCAACGCGCATCGGAGCCTACTCAGCGCTCGATTCCATTCCGTTTTGTCCAACGGGTGCCGAGACCTCATCCACCTAGTGCGTAAGCGCCTCTTCTCAGCTATAAGCAGCAGGATCTCCCTGGGTATTGGGATTCGATCTGCCGCGGGCTGCCGAGATATTCTGCGAGTTGCCGATCTAGCTGCTGACTTGATATTTACCGAATATTTTTAAGTAAACTTAATCTTTCTTTTTAATTTAATCTTTTTTTATTTATAATATTTGATAATTTTATATATAATGTTTTTTGAAATTAAGTCAGTTCTAGTCTTGGCCACGTCATCGTTAATGCTAATTAAAACGTATGCTGTTTACTTATAAAACTAAACTTGTAATGGTTTTGTTTTAATTTCATGTACCCTCTGGGAGCCAATAAGCTAGATGACCTGCGATGTAGTTTCATGAAATAAGTTCTTATGTTGTTTTCATAATCGACAATCAAAATCAAAACATATTTAATATTAATTTGCGGTAATTAACTAGCAACATGAAATTTAAAACACTTGCTAATACATGACTAACGATGCTGAGGTGAACACAAAATTTACTTCATTAAAATATTGACAATATCGAATTTAATATAAAATTCCAATTCGTAGGAAATCTACGTCCCAGAGA
Organism: Drosophila simulans; assembly: GCF_016746395.2. Taxonomy (NCBI): domain Eukaryota; kingdom Metazoa; phylum Arthropoda; class Insecta; order Diptera; family Drosophilidae; genus Drosophila; species Drosophila simulans. The sequence goes on from NW_025416808.1 coordinate 69,734, forward strand.
CGGTGTTCATATATTGATGATGTGGTCCTTTTGATATTAAGTCAGTTCTATTCTTGGCCCCGTTATTGTTAATGCTAATTAAAACTTATGCCCATTGTGTTTACAAATAACACTAAACTTGTAATGGTTTTGTTTTAATTTAATGTACCCTCTGGGAGCCAATAAGCTAGATGACCTGTGATGTAGTTTCATATGCTGCGCGGATGTAAAATTTGCACAAAGGATGCGTAAATCAAGGACCAAAGAATAAGAGGTTCGTATTTTAATAATTCGTTATATTTTTAAAATAAGTTCTTATGTTGTTTTGATAATCGACAACCAAAATCAAAAAATATTTAATATTAAATAGCGGTAAATAACTAGCAACATGAAATTTAAAACAATTGCTCATAGATATACATGACTAAATATGCTAAGGTGTACACAAAATTTACTTCATAAAAATATTGACAATATCGAACTCGCGGACTCGATGTGGCATAAAATAAATAAATGACAAGCTACACTAAACACACAGCAAACAGCAGACTCCACACACACACACTTCAGAGAGACAAAAGATTATCCCAAAGGCTGCAAACTGAAGATGGCACACACACACAATGAGAGAATAAGTAATTAAATTATAAATTAAACTAAGCAAATGGAAAATTTTGCAAATAAAAGTTTTGCGCCCTTCGCCTCGATTCTCATTAGTGGCACGTAAGCTACACGGCACAGTGCAAATATAGTTTTTGTTTCTAGTATATATTTCTAGTGTTTGTCAACTTAATATTTTTAACATATATTTACCGAATATTTTTAGAATATTTTTTTTGCGGCCTCCTCGATTCTCATTAGTGGCACGTAAGCTACACGGCACAGTGCAAATATAGTTTTTGTTTATGGTATATATTTCTAGTGATTGTCAACTTAATATTTTTAACATATATTTACCGAACATTTTTAAGTAAACTTAATCTTTCTAGTATATTTTTAATTTATAATATTTGATAATTTTATATATAATGTTTTTTGAAATTAAGTCAGTTCTAGTCTTGGCCACGTCATCGTTAATGCTAATTAAAACGTATGCTGTTTACTTATAAAACTAAACTTGTAATGGTTTTGTTTTAATTTCATGTATCCTCTGCGAGCCATTAAGCTAGATGACCTGCGATGTAGTTTCAGGAGCTGCACGGATGTAAAATTAGAACAAATGATGTCGCAAATCAAGGACCAAAGAATAAGAGGTTCGTATCGTTGTTTTGAAAATCGACAATCAAAATCAAAAAATATTTAATATTAATTAGCGATAATTAACTAGCAACATGAAATTTAAAACAATTGCTCATAGATATACATGACTAAATATGATAAGGTGTACACAAAATTTACTTCATAAAAATATTGACAATATCGAACTCGCGGACTCGATGTGGCATAAAATAAATAAATGACACGCTACACTCACACACATGCAAACAGCAGACTCCACACACTTCAGGGAGACAAAAGATTATCCCAAAGGCTGCAAACTGAAGATGGCACACACACACAAAGAGAGAATAAGTAATTAAATTAGAAATTAAACTAAGCAAATGGAAAATTTTGCAAGTAAAAATTTTGCGCCCTCCTCCTCGATTCTCATTAGTGGCGCGTAAGCTACACGGCACAGTGCAAATATAGTTTTTGTTTCTAGTATATATTTCTAGTGTTTGTCAACTTAATATTTTTAACATATATTTACCGAATATTTTTAAGTAAACTTAATCTTTCTTTTTAATTTAATCTTTTTTTATTTATTATATTTGATAATTTTATATATAATGTTTTTTGAAATTAAGTCAGTTCTAGTCTTGGCCACGTCATCGTTAATGCTAATTAAAACGTATGCTGTTTACTTATAAAACTAAACTTGTAATGGTTTTGTTTTAATTTCATGTACCCTCTGGGAGCCAATAAGCTAGATGACCTGCGATGTAGTTTCATGAAATAAGTTCTTATGTTGTTTTCATAATCGACAATCAAAATCAAAACATATTTAATATTAATTTGCGGTAATTAACTAGCAACATGAAATTTAAAACACTTGCTAATACATGACTAACGATGCTGAGGTGAACACAAAATTTACTTCATTAAAATATTGACAATATCGAATTTAATATAAAATTCCAATTCGTAGGAAATCTACGTCCCAGAGACGGTGTTCATATATTGATGATGTGGTCCTTTTGATATTAAGTCAGTTCTATTCTTGGCCCCGTCATTGTTAATGCTAATTAAAACTTATGCCCATTGTGTTTACAAATAACACTAAACTTGTAATGGTTTTGTTTTAATTTAATGTACCCTCTGGGAGCCAATAAGCTAGATGACCTGTGATGTAGTTTCATATGCTGCGCGGATGTAAAATTTGCATAAAGGATGCGTAAATCAAGGACCAAAGAATAAGAGGTTCGTATTTAAATAATTCGTTATATTTTTAAAATAAGTTCTTATGTTGTTTTGATAATCGACAACCAAAATCAAAAAATATTTAATATTAAATAGCGGTAAATAACTAGCAACATGAAATTTAAAACAATTGCTCATAGATATACATGACTAAATATGCTAAGGTGTACACAAAATTTACTTCATAAAAATATTGACAATATCGAACTCGCGGACTCGATGTGGCATAAAATAAATAAATGACAAGCTACACTAAACACACAGCAAACAGCAGACTCCACACACACACACTTCAGAGAGACAAAAGATTATCCCAAAGGCTGCAAACTGAAGATGGCACACACACACAATGAGAGAATAAGTAATTAAATTATAAATTAAACTAAGCAAATGGAAAATTTTGCAAATAAAAGTTTTGCGCCCTTCGCCTCGATTCTCATTAGTGGCACGTAAGCTACACGGCACAGTGCAAATATAGTTTTTGTTTCTAGTATATATTTCTAGTGTTTGTCAACTTAATATTTTTAACATATATTTACCGAATATTTTTAGAATATTTTTTTTGCGGCCTCCTCCTCGATTCTCATTAGTGGCACGTAAGCTACACGGCACAGTGCAAATATAGTTTTTGTTTATGGTATATATTTCTAGTGATTGTCAACTTAATATTTTTAACATATATTTACCGAATATTTTTAAGTAAACTTAATCTTTCTAGTATATTTTTAATTTATAATATTTGATAATTTTATATATAATGTTTTTTGAAATTAAGTCAGTTCTAGTCTTGGCCACGTCATCGTTAATGCTAATTAAAACGTATGCTGTTTACTTATAAAACTAAACTTGTAATGGTTTTGTTTTAATTTCATGTATCCTCTGCGAGCCATTAAGCTAGATGACCTGCGATGTAGTTTCAGGAGCTGCGCGGATGTAAAATTAGAACAAAGGATGTCGCAAATCAAGGACCAAAGAATAAGAGGTTCGTATCTAAATAATTCGTTATATTTTTAAAATATGTTCTTATGTTGTTTTGAAAATCGACAATCAAAATCAAAAAATATTTAATATTAATTAGCGGTTATTAACTACAACATGAAATTTATAACAATTGCTAATAGATATACATAACGAAATATGCTACTGTGAAAGTTATAATGGTTAAGTTTCAATTATAAGTTCCCTCTGGAAGCCAATACGCTAGATGACCTACGATGTAATATTAGGAGCTATCCGAATATACAATCAGCGAAAAGGATGTCATAAATAAAGGACCATAGAATAAGAGGTTTATATATAAATAATTCGTTATATTTTTAAAATAAGTTCTTATGTTGTTTTGAAAATCGACAATCAAAATCAAAAAATATTTAATATTAATTAGCGGTTATTAACTACAACATAAAATTTATAACAATTGCTAATAGATATACATGACTAAATATGCTAAGGTTTACACAAAATTTACTTCATAAAAATATTGACAATATCGAATTTAACACAAAATTCCAATTCGCAGGAAATCTACGTACCAGAGATGGTATTCATATATTGATGACGTGGTCCATTTGATATTAAGTCAGTTCCATTCTTGGCCACGTCATCGTTAATGCTAATTAAAACTTATGTCCATTGTGTTTACAAATAACACTTAACTTGTAATGGTTTTGTTTTAATTTCATGTACCCTCTGGGAGCCAATAAGCTAGATGACCTGCGATGTAGTTTCATGAAATAAGTTCTTATGTTGTTTTCATAATCGACAATAAAATCAAAAAATATTTAATATTAATTTGCGGTAATTAACTAGCAACATGAAATTTAAAACACTTGCTAATACATGACTTACGATACTGAGGTGAACACAAAATTTACTTCATAAAAATATTGACAATATCGAATTTAATATAAAATTCCAATTCGTAGGAAATCTACGTCCCAGAGACGGTATTCATGAATTGATGACGTGGTCCATTTGATATTTAGTCAGTTCTATTCTTGGCCACGTCTCCTTAATGCTAATTAAAACTTATACCCATTGTGTTTACAAATAACACTAAACTTGTAATGGTTTTGTTTTAATTACATATACCCTCTGGGAGCCAATAAGCTAGATGACCTGTGATGTAGTTTTAGATGCTGCGCGGATGTAAAATTAGCACAAGGGATGTCTTATATCAAGGACCTAAGAATAAGAGGTTCGTATCTAAATAATTCGTTATATTTTTAAAATAAGTTCTTATGTTGTTTTGATAATCGACAATCAAAATCAAAAAATATTTAATATTAATTAGCGGTAATTAACTAGCAACATGAAATTTAAAACATTTGCTAATAGATATACATGACTAAATATGCTAAGGTGAACACAAAATTTACTTTATAAAAATATTGACAATATCGAATTTAATATAAAATTCCAATTCGTAGGAAATCTACGTCCCAGAGACGGTATTCATGAATTGATGACGTGGTCCATTTGATATTAAGTCAGTTCCATTCTTGGCCACGTCATCGTTAATGCTAATTAAAACTTATGCCCATTGTGTTTACAAATAACACTAAACTTGTAATGGTTTTATTTTAATTTCATGTACCCTCGGGAGCTAATAAGCTAGATGACTTGCGATGTAGTTTCAGGAGCTGCGCGGATGTAAAATTAGAACAAAGGATGTCGTAAATCAAGGACCAAAGAATAAGAGGTTCGTATCTAAATAGTTCGTAATATTTTTAAAATAAGTTCTTATGTTGTTGTGATAATCGACAATCAAAATCAAAAAATATTTAATATTAATTAGCGATAATTAACTAGCAACATGAAATTTGAAACAATTGCTCATAGATATACATGACTAAATATGATAAGGTGTACACAAAATTTACTTCATAAAAATATTGACAATATCGAACTCGCGGACTCGATGTGGCATAAAATAAATAAATGACACGCTACACTCACACACATGCAAACAGCAGACTCCACACACACACACTTCAGGGAGACCAAAGGCTGCAAACTGAAGATGGCACACAAATTAAACTAAGCAAATGGAAAATTTTGCGCCCTCCTCCTCCTCGATTCTCATTAGTGGCACGTAAGCTACACGGCACAGTGCAAATATAGTTTTTGTTTCTAGTATATATTTCTAGTGTTTGTCAACTTAATATTTTTAACATATATTTACCGAATAGTTTTAAAATATTTTTTTGCGCCCTCCTCCTCGATTCTCATTAGTGGCACGTAAGCTACACGGCACAGTGCAAATATAGTTTTTGTTTCTAGTATATATTTCTAGTGTTTGTCAACTTAATATTTTTAACATATATTTACCGAATATTTTTAAGTAAACTTAATCTTTCTAGTATATTTTTAATTTATAATATTTGATAATTTTATATATAATGTTTTTTGAAATTAAGTCAGTTCAAGTCTTGGCCACGTCATCGTTAATGCTTATTAAAACGTATGCTGTTTACTTATAAAACTAAACTTGTAATGGTTTTGTTTTAATTTCATGTATCCTCTGGGAGCCAATAAGCTAGATGACCTGCGATGTAGTTTCATGAAATAAGTTCTTATGTTGTTTTCATAATCAAAAAATTTTTAATATTAATTTGCGGTAATTAACTAGCAACATGAAATTTAAAACACTTGCTAATACATGACTTACGATACTGAGGTGAACACAAAATTTACTTTATAAAAATATTGACAATATCGAATTTAATATAAAATTCCAATTCGTAAGAAATCTACGTCCCAGAGATGGTATTCATGAATTGATGACGTGGTCCATTTGATATTAAGTCAGTTCCATTCTTGGCCACGTCTCCTTAATGCTAATTTAAACTAATACCCATTGTGTTTACAAATAACATTAAACTTGTAATGGTTTTGTTTTAATTACATATACCCTCTGGGAGCCAATAAGCTAGATGACCTGTGATGTAGTTTCAGATGCTGCGCGGATGTAAAATTAGCACAAGGGATGTCTTATATCAAGGACCTAAGAATAAGAGGTTCGTATCTAAATAATTCGTTATATTTTTAAAATAAGTTCTTATGTTGTTTTGATAATCGACAATCAAAATCAAAAAATATTTAATATTAATTAGCGGTAATTAACTAGCAACATGAAATTTAAAACATTTGCTAATAGATATACATGACTAAATATGCTAAGGTGAACACAAAATTTACTTTATAAAAATATTGACAATATCGAATTTAATATAAAATTCCAATTCGTAGGAAATCTACGTCCCAGAGACGGTATTCATGAATTGATGACGTGGTCCATTTGATATTAAGTCAGTTCCATTCTTGGCCACGTCATCGTTAATGCTAATTAAAACTTATGCCCATTGTGTTTACAAATAACACTAAACTTGTAATGGTTTTATTTTAATTTCATGTACCCTCGGGAGCTAATAAGCTAGATGACCTGCGATGTAGTTTCAGGAGCTGCGCGGATGTAAAATTAGAACAAAGGATGTCGTAAATCAAGGACCAAAGAATAAGAGGTTCGTATCTAAATAGTTCGTAATATTTTTAAAATAAATTCTTATATTGTTTTGATAATCGAAAACCAAAATCAAAAAATATTTCATATTAATTAGCGGTAATTAACTAGCAACATGAAATTTAAAATAATTGCTAATAGATATACATGACTAAAGACGCTAAGGTGAACACAAAATTTACTTCATAAAAATATTGACAATATCGAATTTTTTAAATAAAATTCCAATTCATATGAAATCTACGTACCAGAGATTGTATTCATAATTGATGTTTGATATTAAGTCAGTTCCATTCTTGGCCACGTCATCGTTAATGCTAATTAAAACTTATGCCCATTGTGTTTACAAATAACACTAAACTTGTAATAGTTTTGTTTTAATTACATGTACCCTCTGGGAGACAATAAGCTAGATGACCTGCGATGTATTTTCAGGAGCTGCGCGGATGTAAAATTAGAACAAAGGACATGAAATTTAAAACAATTGCTCATAGATATACATGACTAAATATGCTAAGGTGTACACAAAATTTATTTCATAAAAATATTGACAATATCGAACTCGCGGACTCGATGTGGCATAAAATAAATAAATGACAAGCTACACTCACACACATGCAAACAGCAGACTCCACACACTTCAGGGAGACAAAAGATTATCTCAAAGGCTGCAAACTGAAGGTGGCACACACACACAAAGAGAGAATAAGTAATTAAATTAGAAATTAAACTAAGCAAATGGAAAATTTTGCAAGTAAAAATTTTGCGCCCTCCTCCTCGATTCTCATTAGTGGCACGTAAGCTACACGGCACAGTGCAAATATAGTTTTTGTTTCTTGTATATATTTCTAGTCTTTGTCAACTTAATATTTTTAACATATATTTACCGAATATTTTTAGAATATTTTTTAAATATTAGTAATTTAAATTAAACTAAGCAAATGGAAAATTTTGCAAATAAAAGTTTTGCGCCCTTCGCCTCGATTCTCATTAGTGGCACGTAAGCTACACGGCACAGTGCAAATATAGTTTTTGTTTCTAGTATATATTTCTAGTGTTTGTCAACTTAATATTTTTAACATATATTTATCGAATATTTTTAAGTAAACTTAATCTTTCTAGTATATTTTTAATTTATAATATTTGATAATTTTATGTATAATGTTTTTTGAAATTAAGTCAGTTCTAGTCTTGGCCACGCCATCGTTAATGCTAATTAAAACGTATGCTGTTTACTTATAAAACTAAACTTGTAATGGTTTTGTTTTAATTTCATGTATCCTCTGGGAGCCAATAAGCTAGATGACCTGCGATGTAGTTTCAGGAGCTGCGCGGATGTAAAATTATAACAAAGGATGTCGTAAATCAAGGTTCGTATCTAAATAATTCGTTATATTTTTAAAATAAGTTGTTATGTTGTTTTGAAAATCGACAATCAAAATCAAAAAATATTTAATATTAATTAGCGGTTATTAACTACAACATGAAATGTATAACAATTGCTAATAGATATACATAACAAAATATGCTACTGTGAAAGTTATAATGGTTTAGTTTCAATTATAAGTTCCCTCTGGAAGCCAATACGCTAGATGACCTACGATGTAATATTCGGAGCTATCCGAATATACAATCAGCGAAAAGGATGTCATAAATCAAGGACCATAGAATAAGAGGTTTATATATAAATAATTCGTTATATTTTTAAAATAAGTTCTTATGTTGTTTTGATTATAGACAATCAAAATCAAAAATATTTAATATTAATTAGCGGTTATTAACTACAACATAAAATTTATAACAATTGCTAATAGATATACATGACTAAATATGCTAAGGTTTACACAAAATTTACTTCATAAAAATATTGACAATATCGAATTTAATATAAAATTCCAATTCGTAGGAAATCTACGTCCCAGAGACGGTATTCATGAATTGATGACGTGGTCCATTTGATATTAAGTCAGTTCTAGTCTTGGCCACGTCATCGTTAATGCTAACTAAAACTTATGCCCATTGTGTTTACAAATATCACTAAACTTCTAATGGTTTTGTTTTAATTACATGTACCCTCTGGGAGCCAATAAGTTAGATGACCTAATATGTAGTTTCAGGAGCTGCGCGGATGTAAAATTAGAACAAGGATGTCGTAAATCAAGGACCAACGAATAAGAGGTTCGTATCTAAATAATTCGTTATATTTTTAAAATAAGTTCTTATGTTGTTTTGAAAATCGACAATCAAAATCAAAAAATATTTAATATTAATTAGCGGTTATTAACTACAACATGAAATTTATAACCATTGCTAATAGATATACATAACAAAATATGCTACTGTGAAAGTTATAATGGTTTAGTTTCAATTATAAATTCCCTCTGGAAGCCAATTTGCTAGATGACCTACGATGTAATATTAGAAGCTATCCGAATATACAATCAGCGAAAAGGATGTCATAAATCAAGGACCATAGAATAAGAGGTTTATATATAAATAATTCGTTATATTTTTAAAATAAGTTCTTATGTTGTTTTGATTATAGACAATCAAAATCAAAAAATATTTAATATTAATTAGCGCTAATTAACTAGCAACATGAAATTTAAAACAATTGCTCATAGATATACATGACTAAATATGCTAAGGTGTACACAAAATTTACTTCATAAAAATATTGACAATATCGAACTCGCGGACTCGATGTGGCATAAAATAAATAAATGACAAGCTACACTCACACACATGCAAACAGCAGACTCCACACACTTCAGGGAGACAAAAGATTATCCCAAAGGCTGCAAACTGAAGATGGCACACACACACAAAGAGAGAATAAGTAATTAAATTAGAAATTAAACTAAGCAAATGGAAAATTTTGCAAGTAAAAATTTTGCGCCCTCCTCCTCGATTCTCATTAGTGGCGCGTAAGCTACACGGTACAGTGCAAATATAGTTTTTGTTTCTTGTATATATTTCTAGTGTTTGTCAACTTAATATTTTTAACATATATTTACCGAATATTTTTAAGTAAACTTAATCTTTCTAGTATATTTTTAATTTATAATATTTGATAATTTTATGTATAATGTTTTTTGAAATTAAGTCAGTTCTAGTCTTGGCCACGCCATCGTTAATGCTAATTAAAACGTATGCTGTTTACTTATAAAACTAAACTTGTAATGGTTTTGTTTTAATTTCATGTATCCTCTGGGAGCCAATAAGCTAGGTGACCTGCGATGTAGTTTCAGGAGCTGCGCGGATGTAAAATTATAACAAAGGATGTCGTAAATCAAGGACCAACGAATAAGAGGTTCGTATCTAAATAATTCGTTATATTTTTAAAATAAGTTCTTATGTTGTTTTGAAAATCGACAATCAAAATCAAAAAATATTTAATATTAATTAGCGGTTATTAACTACAACATGAAATTTATAACAATTGCTAATAGATATACATAACAAAATATGCTACTGTGAAAGTTATAATGGTTTAGTTTCAATTATAAGTTCCCTCTGGAAGCCAATACGCTAGATGACCTACGATGTAATATTCGGAGCTATCCGAATATACAATCAGCGAAAAGGATGTCATAAATCAAGGACCATAGAATAAGAGGTTTATATATAAATAATTCGTTATATTTTTAAAATAAGTTCTTATGTTGTTTTGATTATAGACAATCAAAATCAAAAAATATTTAATATTAATTAGCTGTTATTAACTACAACATAAAATTTATAACAATTGCTAATAGATATACATGACTAAATATGCTAAGGTTTACACAAAATTTACTTCATAAAAATATTGACAATATCGAATTTAACACAAAATTCCAATTCGTAGGAAATCTACGTACCAGAGATGGTATTCATATATTGATATTAAGTCAGTTCCATTCTTGGCCACGTCATCGTTAATGCTAATTAAAACTTATGTACATTGTGTTTACAAATAACACTAAACTTGTAATGGTTTTGTTTTAATTTCATGTTCCCTCTGGAAGCCAATAAGCTTGATGACCTGCGATGTAGTTTCAGGAGCTGCGCGGATGTAAAATTAGCACAAAAGATGTCGTAAATCAAGGACCAAACAATAAGAGGTTCGTATCTAAATAATTCGCTATATTTTTAAAATAAGTTCTTATGTTGTTTTGATAATCGACGATCAAAATCAAAAAATATTTAATATTAATGAGCGATAATTAACTAGCAACATGAAATTTAAAACACTTGCTAATACATGACTAACGATGCTGAGGTGAACACAAACTTTACTTCATAAAAATATTAACAATATCGAATTTTTTAAATAAAATTCCAATCCATAGGAAATCTACGTACCAGAGATGGTATTCATAATTGATGTTTGATATTAAGTCAGTTCCATTCTTGGCCACGTCATCGTTAATGCTAATTAAAACTTATGCCCATTGTGTTTACAAATAACACTAAACTTGTAATGGTTTTATTTTAATTTCATGTACCCTCTGGGAGCCAATAAGCTAGATGACCTGCGATGTAGTTTCAGGAGCTGCGCGGATGTAAAATTAGAACAAAGGATGTCGTAAATCAAGGACCAAGGAATAAGAGGTTCGTATCTAAATAGTTCGTTATATTTTTAAAATAAGTTCTTATGTTGTTTTGATAATCGACAATCAAAATCAAAAAATATTTCATATTAATTAGCGGTAGTTAACTAGCAACATGAAATTTAAAATAATTGCTAATAGATATACATGACTAAATATGTATACTGTGAAAGTTATAATGGTTTAGTTTCAATTATAAGTTCCCTCTGGAAGCCAATACGCTAGATGACCTACGATGTAATATTCGGAGCTATCCGAATATACAATCAGCGAAAAGGATGTCATAAATCAAGGACCATAGAATAAGAGGTTTATATATAAATAATTCGTTATATTTTTAAAATAAGTTCTTATGTTGTTTTGATTATAGACAATCAAAATCAAAAAATATTTAATATTAATTAGCTGTTATTAACTACAACATAAAATTTATAACAATTGCTAATAGATATACATGACTAAATATGCTAAGGTTTACACAAAATTTACTTCATAAAAATATTAACAATATCGAATTTTTTAAATAAAATTCCAATCCATAGGAAATCTACGTACCAGAGATGGTATTCATAATTGATGTTTGATATTAAGTCAGTTCCATTCTTGGCCACGTCATCGTTAATGCTAATTAAAACTTATGCCCATTGTGTTTACAAATAACACTAAACTTGTAATGGTTTTGTTTTAATTTCATGTTCCCTCTGGAAGCCAATAAGCTTGATGACCTGCGATGTAGTTTCAGGAGCTGCGCGGATGTAAAATTAGAACAAAGGATGTCGTAAATCAAGGACCAAAGAATAAGAGGTTCGTATCTAAATAGTTCGTAATATTTTTAAAATAAATTCTTATATTGTTTTGATAATCGAAAACCAAAATCAAAAAATATTTCATATTAATTAGCGGTAATTAACTAGCAACATGAAATTTAAAATAATTGCTAATAGATATACATGACTAAAGACGCTAAGGTGAACACAAAATTTACTTCATAAAAATATTGACAATATCGAATTTTTTAAATAAAATTCCAATTCATATGAAATCTACGTACCAGAGATTGTATTCATAATTGATGTTTGATATTAAGTCAGTTCCATTCTTGGCCACGTCATCGTTAATGCTAATTAAAACTTATGCCCATTGTGTTTACAAATAACACTAAACTTGTAATAGTTTTGTTTTAATTACATGTACCCTCTGGGAGACAATAAGCTAGATGACCTGCGATGTATTTTCAGGAGCTGCGCGGATGTAAAATTAGAACAAAGGACATGAAATTTAAAACAATTGCTCATAGATATACATGACTAAATATGCTAAGGTGTACACAAAATTTATTTCATAAAAATATTGACAATATCGAACTCGCGGACTCGATGTGGCATAAAATAAATAAATGACAAGCTACACTCACACACATGCAAACAGCAGACTCCACACACTTCAGGGAGACAAAAGATTATCTCAAAGGCTGCAAACTGAAGGTGGCACACACACACAAAGAGAGAATAAGTAATTAAATTAGAAATTAAACTAAGCAAATGGAAAATTTTGCAAGTAAAAATTTTGCGCCCTCCTCCTCGATTCTCATTAGTGGCACGTAAGCTACACGGCACAGTGCAAATATAGTTTTTGTTTCTTGTATATATTTCCAGTCTTTGTCAACTTAATATTTTTAACATATATTTACCGAATATTTTTAGAATATTTTTTAAATATTAGTAATTTAAATTAAACTAAGCAAATGGAAAATTTTGCAAATAAAAGTTTTGCGCCCTTCGCCTCGATTCTCATTAGTGGCACGTAAGCTACACGGCACAGTGCAAATATAGTTTTTGTTTCTAGTATATATTTCTAGTGTTTGTCAACTTAATATTTTTAACATATATTTATCGAATATTTTTAAGTAAACTTAATCTTTCTAGTATATTTTTAATTTATAATATTTGATAATTTTATGTATAATGTTTTTTGAAATTAAGTCAGTTCTAGTCTTGGCCACGCCATCATTAATGCTAATTAAAACGTATGCTGTTTACTTATAAAACTAAACTTGTAATGGTTTTGTTTTAATTTCATGTATCCTCTGGGAGCCAATAAGCTAGATGACCTGCGATGTAGTTTCAGGAGCTGCGCGGATGTAAAATTATAACAAAGGATGTCGTAAATCAAGGTTCGTATCTAAATAATTCGTTATATTTTTAAAATAAGTTGTTATGTTGTTTTGAAAATCGACAATCAAAATCAAAAAATATTTAATATTAATTAGCGGTTATTAACTACAACATGAAATGTATAACAATTGCTAATAGATATACATAACAAAATATGCTACTGTGAAAGTTATAATGGTTTAGTTTCAATTATAAGTTCCCTCTGGAAGCCAATACGCTAGATGACCTACGATGTAATATTCGGAGCTATCCGAATATACAATCAGCGAAAAGGATGTCATAAATCAAGGACCATAGAATAAGAGGTTTATATATAAATAATTCGTTATATTTTTAAAATAAGTTCTTATGTTGTTTTGATTATAGACAATCAAAATCAAAAAATATTTAATATTAATTAGCGGTTATTAACTACAACATAAAATTTATAACAATTGCTAATAGATATACATGACTAAATATGCTAAGGTTTACACAAAATTTACTTCATAAAAATATTGACAATATCGAATTTAATATAAAATTCCAATTCGTAGGAAATCTACGTCCCAGAGACGGTATTCATGAATTGATGACGTGGTCCATTTGATATTAAGTCAGTTCCATTCTTGGCCACGTCATCGTTAATACTAATTAAGACTAATGGCCATTGTGTTTACAAATAACACTAAACTTGTAATGGTTTTGTTTTAATTTCATGTACCCTCTGGGAGCCAATAAGCTAGATGACCTGCGATGTAGTTTCAGGAGCTGCGCGGATGTAAAATTAGAACAAAGGATGTCGTAAATCAATGACCAAAGAATAAGAGGTTCGTATCTAAATAATTCGTTATATTTTTAAAATAAGTTTTTATGTTGTTTTGATAATCGACAATCAAAATCAAAAAATATTTAATATTAATTAGCGCTAATTAACTAGCAACATGAAATTTAAAACAATTGCTCATAGATATACATGACTAAATATGCTAAGGTGTACACAAAATTTACTTCATAAAAATATTGACAATATCGAACTCGCGGACTCGATGTGGCATAAAATAAATAAATGACAAGCTACACTCACACACATGCAAACAGCAGACTCCACACACTTCAGGGAGACAAAAGATTATCCCAAAGGCTGCAAACTGAAGATGGCACACACACACAAAGAGAGAATAAGTAATTAAATTAGAAATTAAACTAAGCAAATGGAAAATTTTGCAAGTAAAAATTTTGCGCCCTCCTCCTCGATTCTCATTAGTGGCGCGTAAGCTACACGGTACAGTGCAAATATAGTTTTTGTTTCTTGTATATATTTCTAGTGTTTGTCAACTTAATATTTTTAACATATATTTACCGAATATTTTTAAGTAAACTTAATCTTTCTAGTATATTTTTAATTTATAATATTTGATAATTTTATGTATAATGTTTTTTGAAATTAAGTCAGTTCTAGTCTTGGCCACGCCATCGTTAATGCTAATTAAAACGTATGCTGTTTACTTATAAAACTAAACTTGTAATGGTTTTGTTTTAATTTCATGTATCCTCTGGGAGCCAATAAGCTAGGTGACCTGCGATGTAGTTTCAGGAGCTGCGCGGATGTAAAATTATAACAAAGGATGTCGTAAATGAAGGACCAACGAATAAGAGGTTCGTATCTAAATAATTCGTTATATTTTTAAAATAAGTTCTTATGTTGTTTTGAAAATCGACAATCAAAATCAAAAAATATTTAATATTAATTAGCGGTTATTAACTACAACATGAAATTTATAACAATTGCTAATAGATATACATAACAAAATATGCTACTGTGAAAGTTATAATGGTTTAGTTTCAATTATAAGTTCCCTCTGGAAGCCAATACGCTAGATGACCTACGATGTAATATTCGGAGCTATCCGAATATACAATCAGCGAAAAGGATGTCATAAATCAAGGACCATAGAATAAGAGGTTTATATATAAATAATTCGTTATATTTTTAAAATAAGTTCTTATGTTGTTTTGATTATAGACAATCAAAATCAAAAAATATTTAATATTAATTAGCTGTTATTAACTACAACATAAAATTTATAACAATTGCTAATAGATATACATGACTAAATATGCTAAGGTTTACACAAAATTTACTTCATAAAAATATTGACAATATCGAATTTAACACAAAATTCCAATTCGTAGGAAATCTACGTACCAGAGATGGTATTCATATATTGATATTAAGTCAGTTCCATTCTTGGCCACGTCATCGTTAATGCTAATTAAAACTTATGTACATTGTGTTTACAAATAACACTAAACTTGTAATGGTTTTGTTTTAATTTCATGTTCCCTCTGGAAGCCAATAAGCTTGATGACCTGCGATGTAGTTTCAGGAGCTGCGCGGATGTAAAATTAGCACAAAAGATGTCGTAAATCAAGGACCAAACAATAAGAGGTTCGTATCTAAATAATTCGCTATATTTTTAAAATAAGTTCTTATGTTGTTTTGATAATCGACGATCAAAATCAAAAAATATTTAATATTAATGAGCGATAATTAACTAGCAACATGAAATTTAAAACACTTGCTAATACATGACTAACGATGCTGAGGTGAACACAAACTTTACTTCATAAAAATATTAACAATATCGAATTTTTTAAATAAAATTCCAATCCATAGGAAATCTACGTACCAGAGATGGTATTCATAATTGATGTTTGATATTAAGTCAGTTCCATTCTTGGCCACGTCATCGTTAATGCTAATTAAAACTTATGCCCATTGTGTTTACAATAACACTAAACTTGTAATGGTTTTGTTTTAATTTCATGTACCCTCTGGGAGCCAATAAGCTAGATGACTGCGATGTAGTTTCAGGTGCTGCGCGGATGTAAAATTTGCACAAAGGATGCGTAAATCAAGGACCAAAGAATAAGAGGTTCGTATTTAAATAATTCGTTATATTTCCAAAATAAGTTCTTATATTGTTTTGATAATCGAAAACCAAAATCAAAAAATATTTCATATTAATTAGCGGTAATTAACTAGCAACATGAAATTTAAAACACTTGCTAATACATGACTAACGATGCTGAGGTGAACACAAACTTTACTTCATAAAAATATTAACAATATCGAATTTTTTAAATAAAATTCCAATTCATAGGAAATCTACGTACCAGAGATGGTATTCATAATTGATGTTTGATATTAAGTCAGTTCCATTCTTGGCCACGTCATCGTTAATGCTAATTAAAACTTATGCCCATTGTGTTTACAAATAACACTAAACTTGTAATAGTTTTGTTTTAATTACATGTACCCTCTGGGAGACAATAAGCTAGATGACCTGCGATGTATTTTCAGGAGCTGCGCGGATGTAAAATTAGAACAAAGGACATGAAATTTAAAACAATTGCTCATAGATATACATGACTAAATATGCTAAGGTGTACACAAAATTTATTTCATAAAAATATTGACAATATCGAACTCGCGGACTCGATGTGGCATAAAATAAATAAATGACAAGCTACACTCACACACATGCAAACAGCAGACTCCACACACTTCAGGGAGACAAAAGATTATCTCAAAGGCTGCAAACTGAAGGTGGCACACACACACAAAGAGAGAATAAGTAATTAAATTAGAAATTAAACTAAGCAAATGGAAAATTTTGCAAGTAAAAATTTTGCGCCCTCCTCCTCGATTCTCATTAGTGGCACGTAAGCTACACGGCACAGTGCAAATATAGTTTTTGTTTCTTGTATATATTTCTAGTCTTTGTCAACTTAATATTTTTAACATATATTTACCGAATATTTTTAGAATATTTTTTAAATATTAGTAATTTAAATTAAACTAAGCAAATGGAAAATTTTGCAAATAAAAGTTTTGCGCCCTTCGCCTCGATTCTCATTAGTGGCACGTAAGCTACACGGCACAGTGCAAATATAGTTTTTGTTTCTAGTATATATTTCTAGTGTTTGTCAACTTAATATTTTTAACATATATTTATCGAATATTTTTAAGTAAACTTAATCTTTCTAGTATATTTTTAATTTATAATATTTGATAATTTTATGTATAATGTTTTTTGAAATTAAGTCAGTTCTAGTCTTGGCCACGCCATCATTAATGCTAATTAAAACGTATGCTGTTTACTTATAAAACTAAACTTGTAATGGTTTTGTTTTAATTTCATGTATCCTCTGGGAGCCAATAAGCTAGATGACCTGCGATGTAGTTTCAGGAGCTGCGCGGATGTAAAATTATAACAAAGGATGTCGTAAATCAAGGTTCGTATCTAAATAATTCGTTATATTTTTAAAATAAGTTGTTATGTTGTTTTGAAAATCGACAATCAAAATCAAAAAATATTTAATATTAATTAGCGGTTATTAACTACAACATGAAATGTATAACAATTGCTAATAGATATACATAACAAAATATGCTACTGTGAAAGTTATAATGGTTTAGTTTCAATTATAAGTTCCCTCTGGAAGCCAATACGCTAGATGACCTACGATGTAATATTCGGAGCTATCCGAATATACAATCAGCGAAAAGGATGTCATAAATCAAGGACCATAGAATAAGAGGTTTATATATAAATAATTCGTTATATTTTTAAAATAAGTTCTTATGTTGTTTTGATTATAGACAATCAAAATCAAAAAATATTTAATATTAATTAGCGGTTATTAACTACAACATAAAATTTATAACAATTGCTAATAGATATACATGACTAAATATGCTAAGGTTTACACAAAATTTACTTCATAAAAATATTGACAATATCGAATTTAATATAAAATTCCAATTCGTAGGAAATCTACGTCCCAGAGACGGTATTCATGAATTGATGACGTGGTCCATTTGATATTAAGTCAGTTCCATTCTTGGCCACGTCATCGTTAATACTAATTAAGACTAATGGCCATTGTGTTTACAAATAACACTAAACTTGTAATGGTTTTGTTTTAATTTCATGTACCCTCTGGGAGCCAATAAGCTAGATGACCTGCGATGTAGTTTCAGGAGCTGCGCGGATGTAAAATTAGAACAAAGGATGTCGTAAATCAATGACCAAAGAATAAGAGGTTCGTATCTAAATAATTCGTTATATTTTTAAAATAAGTTTTTATGTTGTTTTGATAATCGACAATCAAAATCAAAAAATATTTAATATTAATTAGCGCTAATTAACTAGCAACATGAAATTTAAAACAATTGCTCATAGATATACATGACTAAATATGCTAAGGTGTACACAAAATTTACTTCATAAAAATATTGACAATATCGAACTCGCGGACTCGATGTGGCATAAAATAAATAAATGACAAGCTACACTCACACACATGCAAACAGCAGACTCCACACACTTCAGGGAGACAAAAGATTATCCCAAAGGCTGCAAACTGAAGATGGCACACACACACAAAGAGAGAATAAGTAATTAAATTAGAAATTAAACTAAGCAAATGGAAAATTTTGCAAGTAAAAATTTTGCGCCCTCCTCCTCGATTCTCATTAGTGGCGCGTAAGCTACACGGTACAGTGCAAATATAGTTTTTGTTTCTTGTATATATTTCTAGTGTTTTTCAACTTAATATTTTTAACATATATTTACCGAATATTTTTAAGTAAACTTAATCTTTCTAGTATATTTTTAATTTATAATATTTGATAATTTTATGTATAATGTTTTTTGAAATTAAGTCAGTTCTAGTCTTGGCCACGCCATCGTTAATGCTAATTAAAACGTATGCTGTTTACTTATAAAACTAAACTTGTAATGGTTTTGTTTTAATTTCATGTATCCTCTGGGAGCCAATAAGCTAGGTGACCTGCGATGTAGTTTCAGGAGCTGCGCGGATGTAAAATTATAACAAAGGATGTCGTAAATCAAGGACCAACGAATAAGAGGTTCGTATCTAAATAATTCGTTATATTTTTAAAATAAGTTCTTATGTTGTTTTGAAAATCGACAATCAAAATCAAAAAATATTTAATATTAATTAGCGGTTATTAACTACAACATGAAATTTATAACAATTGCTAATAGATATACATAACAAAATATGCTACTGTGAAAGTTATAATGGTTTAGTTTCAATTATAAGTTCCCTCTGGAAGCCAATACGCTAGATGACCTACGATGTAATATTCGGAGCTATCCGAATATACAATCAGCGAAAAGGATGTCATAAATCAAGGACCATAGAATAAGAGGTTTATATATAAATAATTCGTTATATTTTTAAAATAAGTTCTTATGTTGTTTTGATTATAGACAATCAAAATCAAAAAATATTTAATATTAATTAGCTGTTATTAACTACAACATAAAATTTATAACAATTGCTAATAGATATACATGACTAAATATGCTAAGGTTTACACAAAAATTACTTCATAAAAATATTGACAATATCGAATTTAACACAAAATTCCAATTCGTAGGAAATCTACGTACCAGAGATGGTATTCATATATTGATATTAAGTCAGTTCCATTCTTGGCCACGTCATCGTTAATGCTAATTAAAACTTATGTACATTGTGTTTACAAATAACACTAAACTTGTAATGGTTTTGTTTTAATTTCATGTTCCCTCTGGAAGCCAATAAGCTTGATGACCTGCGATGTAGTTTCAGGAGCTGCGCGGATGTAAAATTAGCACAAAAGATGTCGTAAATCAAGGACCAAACAATAAGAGGTTCGTATCTAAATAATTCGCTATATTTTTAAAATAAGTTCTTATGTTGTTTTGATAATCGACGATCAAAATCAAAAAATATTTAATATTAATGAGCGATAATTAACTAGCAACATGAAATTTAAAACACTTGCTAATACATGACTAACGATGCTGAGGTGAACACAAACTTTACTTCATAAAAATATTAACAATATCGAATTTTTTAAATAAAATTCCAATCCATAGGAAATCTACGTACCAGAGATGGTATTCATAATTGATGTTTGATATTAAGTCAGTTCCATTCTTGGCCACGTCATCGTTAATGCTAATTAAAACTTATGCCCATTGTGTTTACAAATAACACTAAACTTGTAATGGTTTTATTTTAATTTCATGTACCCTCTGGGAGCCAATAAGCTAGATGACCTGCGATGTAGTTTCAGGAGCTGCGCGGATGTAAAATTAGAACAAAGGATGTCGTAAATCAAGGACCAAGGAATAAGAGGTTCGTATCTAAATAGTTCGTTATATTTTTAAAATAAGTTCTTATGTTGTTTTGATAATCGACAATCAAAATCAAAAAATATTTCATATTAATTAGCGGTAGTTAACTAGCAACATGAAATTTAAAATAATTGCTAATAGATATACATGACTAAATATGCTACTGTGAAAGTTATAATGGTTTAGTTTCAATTATAAGTTCCCTCTGGAAGCCAATACGCTAGATGACCTACGATGTAATATTCGGAGCTATCCGAATATACAATCAGCGAAAAGGATGTCATAAATCAAGGACCATAGAATAAGAGGTTTATATATAAATAATTCGTTATATTTTTAAAATAAGTTCTTATGTTGTTTTGATTATAGACAATCAAAATCAAAAAATATTTAATATTAATTAGCGGTTATTAACTACAACATAAAATTTATAACAATTGCTAATAGATATACATGACTAAATATGCTAAGGTTTACACAAAATTTACTTCATAAAAATATTGACAATATCGAATTTAATATAAAATTCCAATTCGTAGGAAATCTACGTCCCAGAGACGGTATTCATGAATTGATGACGTGGTCCATTTGATATTAAGTCAGTTCCATTCTTGGCCACGTCATCGTTAATACTAATTAAGACTAATGGCCATTGTGTTTACAAATAACACTAAACTTGTAATGGTTTTGTTTTAATTTCATGTACCCTCTGGGAGCCAATAAGCTAGATGACCTGCGATGTAGTTTCAGGAGCTGCGCGGATGTAAAATTAGAACAAAGGATGTCGTAAATCAATGACCAAAGAATAAGAGGTTCGTATCTAAATAATTCGTTATATTTTTAAAATAAGTTTTTATGTTGTTTTGATAATCGACAATCAAAATCAAAAAATATTTAATATTAATTAGCGCTAATTAACTAGCAACATGAAATTTAAAACAATTGCTCATAGATATACATGACTAAATATGCTAAGGTGTACACAAAATTTACTTCATAAAAATATTGACAATATCGAACTCGCGGACTCGATGTGGCATAAAATAAATAAATGACAAGCTACACTCACACACATGCAAACAGCAGACTCCACACACTTCAGGGAGACAAAAGATTATCCCAAAGGCTGCAAACTGAAGATGGCACACACACACAAAGAGAGAATAAGTAATTAAATTAGAAATTAAACTAAGCAAATGGAAAATTTTGCAAGTAAAAATTTTGCGCCCTCCTCCTCGATTCTCATTAGTGGCGCGTAAGCTACACGGTACAGTGCAAATATAGTTTTTGTTTCTTGTATATATTTCTAGTGTTTGTCAACTTAATATTTTTAACATATATTTACCGAATATTTTTAAGTAAACCTAATCTTTCTAGTATATTTTTAATTTATAATATTTGATAATTTTATGTATAATGTTTTTTGAAATTAAGTCAGTTCTAGTCTTGGCCACGCCATCGTTAATGCTAATTAAAACGTATGCTGTTTACTTATAAAACTAAACTTGTAATGGTTTTGTTTTAATTTCATGTATCCTCTGGGAGCCAATAAGCTAGGTGACCTGCGATGTAGTTTCAGGAGCTGCGCGGATGTAAAATTATAACAAAGGATGTCGTAAATCAAGGACCAACGAATAAGAGGTTCGTATCTAAATAATTCGTTATATTTTTAAAATAAGTTCTTATGTTGTTTTGAAAATCGACAATCAAAATCAAAAAATATTTAATATTAATTAGCGGTTATTAACTACAACATGAAATTTATAACAATTGCTAATAGATATACATAACAAAATATGCTACTGTGAAAGTTATAATGGTTTAGTTTCAATTATAAGTTCCCTCTGGAAGCCAATACGCTAGATGACCTACGATGTAATATTCGGAGCTATCCGAATATACAATCAGCGAAAAGGATGTCATAAATCAAGGACCATAGAATAAGAGGTTTATATATAAATAATTCGTTATATTTTTAAAATAAGTTCTTATGTTGTTTTGATTATAGACAATCAAAATCAAAAATATTTAATATTAATTAGCGGTTATTAACTACAACATAAAATTTATAACAATTGCTAATAGATATACATGACTAAATATGCTAAGGTTTACACAAAATTTACTTCATAAAAATATTGACAATATCGAATTTAACACAAAATTCCAATTCGTAGGAAATCTACGTACCAGAGATGGTATTCATATATTGATATTAAGTCAGTTCCATTCTTGGCCACGTCATCGTTAATGCTAATTAAAACTTATGTACATTGTGTTTACAAATAACACTAAACTTGTAATGGTTTTGTTTTAATTTCATGTTCCCTCTGGAAGCCAATAAGCTTGATGACCTGCGATGTAGTTTCAGGAGCTGCGCGGATGTAAAATTAGCACAAAAGATGTCGTAAATCAAGGACCAAACAATAAGAGGTTCGTATCTAAATAATTCGCTATATTTTTAAAATAAGTTCTTATGTTGTTTTGATAATCGACGATCAAAATCAAAAAATATTTAATATTAATGAGCGATAATTAACTAGCAACATGAAATTTAAAACACTTGCTAATACATGACTAACGATGCTGAGGTGAACACAAACTTTACTTCATAAAAATATTAACAATATCGAATTTTTTAAATAAAATTCCAATCCATAGGAAATCTACGTACCAGAGATGGTATTCATAATTGATGTTTGATATTAAGTCAGTTCCATTCTTGGCCACGTCATCGTTAATGCTAATTAAAACTTATGCCCATTGTGTTTACAAATAACACTAAACTTGTAATGGTTTTATTTTAATTTCATGTACCCTCTGGGAGCCAATAAGCTAGATGACCTGCGATGTAGTTTCAGGAGCTGCGCGGATGTAAAATTAGAACAAAGGATGTCGTAAATCAAGGACCAAGGAATAAGAGGTTCGTATCTAAATAGTTCGTTATATTTTTAAAATAAGTTCTTATGTTGTTTTGATAATCGACAATCAAAATCAAAAAATATTTCATATTAATTAGCGGTAGTTAACTAGCAACATGAAATTTAAAATAATTGCTAATAGATATACATGACTAAATATGCTACTGTGAAAGTTATAATGGTTTAGTTTCAATTATAAGTTCCCTCTGGAAGCCAATACGCTAGATGACCTACGATGTAATATTCGGAGCTATCCGAATATACAATCAGCGAAAAGGATGTCATAAATCAAGGACCATAGAATAAGAGGTTTATATATAAATAATTCGTTATATTTTTAAAATAAGTTCTTATGTTGTTTTGATTATAGACAATCAAAATCAAAAAATATTTAATATTAATTAGCGGTTATTAACTACAACATAAAATTTATAACAATTGCTAATAGATATACATGACTTAATATGCTAAGGTTTACACAAAATTTACTTCATAAAAATATTGACAATATCGAATTTAATATAAAATTCCAATTCGTAGGAAATCTACGTCCCAGAGACGGTATTCATGAATTGATGACGTGGTCCATTTGATATTAAGTCAGTTCCATTCTTGGCCACGTCATCGTTAATACTAATTAAGACTAATGGCCATTGTGTTTACAAATAACACTAAACTTGTAATGGTTTTGTTTTAATTTCATGTACCCTCTGGGAGCCAATAAGCTAGATGACCTGCGATGTAGTTTCAGGAGCTGCGCGGATGTAAAATTAGAACAAAGGATGTCGTAAATCAATGACCAAAGAATAAGAGGTTCGTATCTAAATAATTCGTTATATTTTTAAAATAAGTTCTTATGTTGTTTTGATAATCGACAATCAAAATCAAAAAATATTTAATATTAATTAGCGCTAATTAACTAGCAACATGAAATTTAAAACAATTGCTCATAGATATACATGACTAAATATGCTAAGGTGTACACAAAATTTACTTCATAAAAATATTGACAATATCGAACTCGCGGACTCGATGTGGCATAAAATAAATAAATGACAAGCTACACTCACACACATGCAAACAGCAGACTCCACACACTTCAGGGAGACAAAAGATTATCCCAAAGGCTGCAAACTGAAGATGGCACACACACACAAAGAGAGAATAAGTAATTAAATTAGAAATTAAACTAAGCAAATGGAAAATTTTGCAAGTAAAAATTTTGCGCCCTCCTCCTCGATTCTCATTAGTGGCGCGTAAGCTACACGGTACAGTGCAAATATAGTTTTTGTTTCTTGTATATATTTCTAGTGTTTGTCAACTTAATATTTTTAACATATATTTACCGAATATTTTTAAGTAAACTTAATCTTTCTAGTATATTTTTAATTTATAATATTTGATAATTTTATGTATAATGTTTTTTGAAATTAAGTCAGTTCTAGTCTTGGCCACGCCATCGTTAATGCTAATTAAAACGTATGCTGTTTACTTATAAAACTAAACTTGTAATGGTTTTGTTTTAATTTCATGTATCCTCTGGGAGCCAATAAGCTAGGTGACCTGCGATGTAGTTTCAGGAGCTGCGCGGATGTAAAATTATAACAAAGGATGTCGTAAATCAAGGACCAACGAATAAGAGGTTCGTATCTAAATAATTCGTTATATTTTTAAAATAAGTTCTTATGTTGTTTTGAAAATCGACAATCAAAATCAAAAAATATTTAATATTAATTAGCGGTTATTAACTACAACATGAAATTTATAACAATTGCTAATAGATATACATAACAAAATATGCTACTGTGAAAGTTATAATGGTTTAGTTTCAATTATAAGTTCCCTCTGGAAGCCAATACGCTAGATGACCTACGATGTAATATTCGGAGCTATCCGAATATACAATCAGCGAAAAGGATGTCATAAATCAAGGACCATAGAATAAGAGGTTTATATATAAATAATTCGTTATATTTTTAAAATAAGTTCTTATGTTGTTTTGATTATAGACAATCAAAATCAAAAAATATTTAATATTAATTAGCGGTTATTAACTACAACATAAAATTTATAACAATTGCTAATAGATATACATGACTAAATATGCTAAGGTTTACACAAAATTTACTTCATAAAAATATTGACAATATCGAATTTAATATAAAATTCCAATTCGTAGGAAATCTACGTCCCAGAGACGGTATTCATGAATTGATGACGTGGTCCATTTGATATTAAGTCAGTTCCATTCTTGGCCACGTCATCGTTAATACTAATTAAGACTAATGGCCATTGTGTTTACAAATAACACTAAACTTGTAATGGTTTTGTTTTAATTTCATGTACCCTCTGGGAGCCAATAAGCTAGATGACCTGCGATGTAGTTTCAGGAGCTGCGCGGATGTAAAATTAGAACAAAGGATGTCGTAAATCAATGACCAAAGAATAAGAGGTTCGTATCTAAATAATTCGTTATATTTTTAAAATAAGTTCTTATGTTGTTTTGATAATCGACAATCAAAATCAAAAAATATTTAATATTAATTAGCGCTAATTAACTAGCAACATGAAATTTAAAACAATTGCTCATAGATATACATGACTAAATATGCTAAGGTGTACACAAAATTTACTTCATAAAAATATTGACAATATCGAACTCGCGGACTCGATGTGGCATAAAATAAATAAATGACAAGCTACACTCACACACATGCAAACAGCAGACTCCACACACTTCAGGGAGACAAAAGATTATCCCAAAGGCTGCAAACTGAAGATGGCACACACACACAAAGAGAGAATAAGTAATTAAATTAGAAATTAAACTAAGCAAATGGAAAATTTTGCAAGTAAAAATTTTGCGCCCTCCTCCTCGATTCTCATTAGTGGCGCGTAAGCTACACGGTACAGTGCAAATATAGTTTTGTTTCTTGTATATATTTCTAGTGTTTGTCAACTTAATATTTTTAACATATATTTACCGAATATTTTTAAGTAAACTTAATCTTTCTAGTATATTTTTAATTTATAATATTTGATAATTTTATGTATAATGTTTTTTGAAATTAAGTCAGTTCTAGTCTTGGCCACGCCATCGTTAATGCTAATTAAAACGTATGCTGTTTACTTATAAAACTAAACTTGTAATGGTTTTGTTTTAATTTCATGTATCCTCTGGGAGCCAATAAGCTAGGTGACCTGCGATGTAGTTTCAGGAGCTGCGCGGATGTAAAATTATAACAAAGGATGTCGTAAATCAAGGACCAACGAATAAGAGGTTCGTATCTAAATAATTCGTTATATTTTTAAAATAAGTTCTTATGTTGTTTTGAAAATCGACAATCAAAATCAAAAAATATTTAATATTAATTAGCGGTTATTAACTACAACATGAAATTTATAACAATTGCTAATAGATATACATAACAAAATATGCTACTGTGAAAGTTATAATGGTTTAGTTTCAATTATAAGTTCCCTCTGGAAGCCAATACGCTAGATGACCTACGATGTAATATTCGGAGCTATCCGAATATACAATCAGCGAAAAGGATGTCATAAATCAAGGACCATAGAATAAGAGGTTTATATATAAATAATTCGTTATATTTTTAAAATAAGTTCTTATGTTGTTTTGATTATAGACAATCAAAATCAAAAAATATTTAATATTAATTAGCGGTTATTAACTACAACATAAAATTTATAACAATTGCTAATAGATATACATGACTAAATATGCTAAGGTTTACACAAAATTTACTTCATAAAAATATTGACAATATCGAATTTAACACAAAATTCCAATTCGTAGGAAATCTACGTACCAGAGATGGTATTCATGAATTGATGACGTGGTCCATTTGATATTAAGTCAGTTCCATTCTTGGCCACGTCATCGTTAATACTAATTAAGACTAATGGCCATTGTGTTTACAAATAACACTAAACTTGTAATGGTTTTGTTTTAATTTCATGTACCCTCTGGGAGCCAATAAGCTAGATGACCTGCGATGTAGTTTCAGGAGCTGCGCGGATGTAAAATTAGAACAAAGGATGTCGTAAATCAATGACCAAAGAATAAGAGGTTCGTATCTAAATAATTCGTTATATTTTTAAAATAAGTTCTTATGTTGTTTTGATAATCGACAATCAAAATCAAAAAATATTTAATATTAATTAGCGCTAATTAACTAGCAACATGAAATTTAAAACAATTGCTCATAGATATACATGACTAAATATGCTAAGGTGTACACAAAATTTACTTCATAAAAATATTGACAATATCGAACTCGCGGACTCGATGTGGCATAAAATAAATAAATGACAAGCTACACTCACACACATGCAAACAGCAGACTCCACACACTTCAGGGAGACAAAAGATTATCCCAAAGGCTGCAAACTGAAGATGGCACACACACACAAAGAGAGAATAAGTAATTAAATTAGAAATTAAACTAAGCAAATGGAAAATTTTGCAAGTAAAAATTTTGCGCCCTCCTCCTCGATTCTCATTAGTGGCGCGTAAGCTACACGGTACAGTGCAAATATAGTTTTTGTTTCTTGTATATATTTCTAGTGTTTGTCAACTTAATATTTTTAACATATATTTACCGAATATTTTTAAGTAAACTTAATCTTTCTAGTATATTTTAATTTATAATATTTGATAATTTTATGTATAATGTTTTTTGAAATTAAGTCAGTTCTAGTCTTGGCCACGCCATCGTTAATGCTAATTAAAACGTATGCTGTTTACTTATAAAACTAAACTTGTAATGGTTTTGTTTTAATTTCATGTATCCTCTGGGAGCCAATAAGCTAGGTGACCTGCGATGTAGTTTCAGGAGCTGCGCGGATGTAAAATTATAACAAAGGATGTCGTAAATCAAGGACCAACGAATAAGAGGTTCGTATCTAAATAATTCGTTATATTTTTAAAATAAGTTCTTATGTTGTTTTGAAAATCGACAATCAAAATCAAAAAATATTTAATATTAATTAGCGGTTATTAACTACAACATGAAATTTATAACAATTGCTAATAGATATACATAACAAAATATGCTACTGTGAAAGTTATAATGGTTTAGTTTCAATTATAAGTTCCCTCTGGAAGCCAATACGCTAGATGACCTACGATGTAATATTCGGAGCTATCCGAATATACAATCAGCGAAAAGGATGTCATAAATCAAGGACCATAGAATAAGAGGTTTATATATAAATAATTCGTTATATTTTTAAAATAAGTTCTTATGTTGTTTTGATTATAGACAATCAAAATCAAAAAATATTTAATATTAATTAGCGGTTATTAACTACAACATAAAATTTATAACAATTGCTAATAGATATACATGACTAAATATGCTAAGGTTTACACAAAATTTACTTCATAAAAATATTGACAATATCGAATTTAACACAAAATTCGAATTCGTAGGAAATCTACGTACCAGAGATGGTATTCATATATTGATATTAAGTCAGTTCCATTCTTGGCCACGTCATCGTTAATGCTAATTAAAACTTATGTACATTGTGTTTACAAATAACACTAAACTTGTAATGGTTTTGTTTTAATTTCATGTTCCCTCTGGAAGCCAATAAGCTTGATGACCTGCGATGTAGTTTCAGGAGCTGCGCGGATGTAAAATTAGCACAAAAGATGTCGTAAATCAAGGACCAAACAATAAGAGGTTCGTATCTAAATAATTCGCTATATTTTTAAAATAAGTTCTTATGTTGTTTTGATAATCGACAATCAAAATCAAAAAATATTTAATATTAATTAGCGGTAATTAACTAGCAACATGAAATTTAAAACAATTGCTCATAGATATACATGACTAAATATGCTAAGGTGTACACAAAATTTACTTCATAAAAATATTGACAATATCGAACTCGCGGACTCGATGTGGCATAAAATAAATAAATGACACGCTACACTCACACACATGCAAACAGCAGACTCCACACACACACACTTCAGGGAGACAAAAGATTATCCCAAAGGCTGCAAACTGAAGATGGCACACAAATTAAACTAAGCAAATGGAAAATTTTGCAATTAAAAATTTTGCGGCCTCCTCCTCCTCGATTCTCATTAGTGGCACGTAAGCTACACGGCACAGTGCAAATATAGTTTTTGTTTCTAGTATATATTTCTAGTGTTTGTCAACTTAATATTTTTAACATATATTTACCGAATATATTTAGAATAATTTTTTTGCGCCCTCCTCCTCGATTCTCATTAGTGGCACGTAAGCTACACGGCACAGTGCAACTATAGTCAACTTAGTATTTTTATCATATATATACCGAATATTTTTAGAATATTTTTTAAATATTACTAATTTAAATTAAACCAAGCAAATGGAAAATTTTGCAAATATAAATTTTGCACCCATTGCCTCGATTCTCATTAGTGGCACGTAAGCTACACGGCACAGTGCAAATATAGTTTTTGTTTATGGTATATATTTCTAGTGATTGTCAACTTAGTATTTTTAACATATATATACCGAATATTTTTAGAATATTTTTTAAATATTAGTAATTTAAATTAAACTAAGCAAATGGAAAATTTTGCAAATAAAAGTTTTGCGCCCTTCGCCTCGATTCTCATTAGTGGCACGTAAGCTACACGGCACAGTGCAAATATAGTTTTTGTTTCTAGTATATATTTCTAGTGTTTGTCAACTTAATATTTTTAACATATATTTACCGAATATTTTTAAGTAAACTTAATCTTTCTAGTATATTTTTAATTTATAATATTTGATAATTTTATATATAATGTCTTTTGAAATTAAGTCAGTTCAAGTCTTGGCCACGTCATCGTTAATGCTAATTAAAACGTATGTCCATTGTGTTTACAAATAACACTAAACTTGTAATGGTTTTGTTTTAATTTCATGTACCCTCTGGGAGCCAATAAGCTAGATGACCTGCGATGTAGTTTCAGGAGCTGCGCGGATGTAAAATTAGAAAAAAGGATGTCGTAAATCAAGGACTAAAGAACATGAGGTTCGTATCTAAATAATTCGTTATGTTTTTAAAATAAGTTCTTATTTTGTTTTGATAATCGAAAATCAAAATCAAAAAATATTTCATATTAACTAGCGGTAATTAACTAGCAACATGAAATTTAAAATAATTGCTCATAGATATACATGACTAAATACGCTAAGGTGAACACAAAATTTACTTCATAAAAATATTGACAATATCGAATTTAATATAAAATTCCAATTCGTAGGAAATCTACGTCCCAGAGACGGTATTCATGAATTGATGACGTGGTCCATTTGATATTAAGTCACTTCCATTCTTGGCCACGTCATCGTTAATGCTAATTAAAACTTATGCCCATTGTGTTTACAAATAACACTAAACTTGTAATGGTTTTGTTTTAATTTCACGTACCCTCTGGGAGCCAATAAGCTAGATGACCTGCGATGTCAGGAGCTGCGCGGATGTAAAATTAGAACAAAGGATGTCGTAAATTAAGGACCAAAGAATAAGAGGTTCGTATCTAAATAATTCGTTATATTTTTAAAATAAGTTCTTATGTTGTTTTGATAATCGACAATCAAAATCAAAAAATATTTCATATTAATTAGCGGTAATTAACTAGCAACATGAAATTTAAAATAATTGCTAATAGCTATACATGGCTAATGATGCTAAGGTGTTTTTTTTTTTTTTTTTTTTTATATCTTTTTATTTATTATTTAAAATCTGTCCTAGTGGACAATAATTAAATTCTATGGGGGAGAACATTAACGTAAGGGGAGTACTTGGAATGTACTTGTGTAGGGGTTAAGTAAACTTATAAGTGTTGAGTAAGGTCAAGCGGGTGCGTTCTCTGCAGGCGTCTTAGGGTTTGGCTATTGTCTAAAAGGTTGAAGGCCAGGTGGTTGGGGTGGTTCTCCAGTCTGCTAGCATATCTCACACTGTGTCTAAAGATCTCGTCCTCTACCCATGGAATCCAGAGCTCCTCGTGGATGGCGGAATTTTCGTGGTAGGGATGGGCGTTGGAGACTATTCTCAAGCATCTGTTTTGGAATCGCTGGATCTTCCTTCTATGCGAAGCGCTTGCAGTGCCCCATAGCTGTATTCCGTACGTCCAGATTGGCTTGAGAATAGTCTTGTAGACGAGAATCTTTAGTTTTTGTCGCAGTTTGGATTTTTTTCCGATGAGCCAGTGGAGTTGCTTAAGGCGTATGTTGGCCTGGATACGCTTCCTGTTGATGTGAGGGCCCCAAGTCAGCCTTCTGTCCAGGGTTAGCCCTAAGTAATTGGCTGTGCTGGTGGTAGGGATGGTGTCGCCGTCGAGTGTGACCGGGGGGCATTCTCCTCTGCGCAGAGAGAAGGTTGTGTGTGAGGATTTTTCAGCGTTGACCACGATGTTCCAGCGTTTCAGCCAAGGATCCAATGCATCCAGTTGCCTCTGGATGATGGCTGATGCTCGTTGAGGGTTTGATGAAGTGGCAAGGAACGCCGTGTCATCTGCGTAGGTGGCTGCTGTGAGGTATCGGGAGGGTATAATAGGGAGGTCTGCTGTAAATAGGGTGTAGAGGATGGGACCAAGGACGCTGCCTTGAGGTACTCCGGCTCGTATGGGCCTGGGCGTGCTGGTTGAGGAGCCGCATCGCACTTGGAACTCTCTTCCTTCAGTATACGATTTGAGTATGTCATAGTGTGAACTGGGAAGGTGGGACTTGAGTTTGTAGAGGAGTCCAGGATGCCACACTCTGTCGAACGCCTGCTTGACATCCAGGAAGACGGCCGAACAGTAGCTTTTGTTCTCGAATGCATCTAGGATGCGTGCTACAAGCCGGTGGCATTGCTCGGGTGTTCCGTGGGATCGCCTGAATCCAAACTGGTGATCCGGGATCAAACCAGCCTCGTCCAGTACTGGCAGCACTCTGCGCAGAAATACTCGTTCGAGTATTTTGGAGAGTATTGCCAGCAAACTAATCGGTCTATATGAGGCAAGATTGTCTTCAGGTTTTCCAGGTTTAAGGATGAGGATGACTTCTGCACGTTTCCATGATCTCGGGAAGTACCCTAGTGAGAAGCAGCTGTTGAAGATGTTAGCCAACATCTGGGAACAAGGAGGAGGCATAATTTTGAGGGAAGTGGCGTCGATACGATCCAGTCCGGGGATTTGCTGGCCTTTAGGGAGGCGATCTCCTGCGCAACCTCTTCAGGGGTGACGGGCTCTATCGGCAAGCTGGGTGGAGATGGACTCTCAAGGAACCTGGTGGTGGCAGCACGCTCTTCTCCAGTGCATCTGTTGAATGGGGTGAATGCGTTCTGGAGGTGATCTGCGAATGCTTCTGCTCTTTCGTCATCGGAACGGCACCAAGAGCCATCCGCTTTGCGCACTGGCGACGCCTTTTTTGCAGGCCTCCTGATGTGGCGCGTGACATGCCACAGGTTGTGTTGCGGGTCACCAGGTTCCAGCTCTTCAAGGAATCGATTGAATGAGTCCTGCCGTAGTGTGCAAAGCTTGTCCTTAAGCTCCTTGCTGGCTCTGTTGAGTGCCGCTTTATCCCTTGGGTTGCGCGAGGAGAACCAGATACGTCTGAGGCGCCTCTTCTCCGCCACGAAGGCCGCAATCTCTGGAGACCAAAGGTGGAGATCTCGCTCAGGTGTTCTCGGGGTAGTTGGAGGAGGAGGGTTGGCGAACTTAACCGCATTGTGCATCTCCTCAGTGAGTGTCCTGATCGCCGCATCAATGTCACTTGGGGAGGAAAGAGGAGGATCCGGGTCCAGGGAGGATAGCATCCAGAAGGTAAATTTGGAGGAGTCGGTATGCTTCCCGGTGAGTCTTCTGGGCAGGTCTTTTTTTAGGACGGGGATATTGAGGAGCATTCTTATTGCACTGTGGTCGGATAGCAGCTTGTTGTAAGTGGTGCATGTGAGTCTGGCTTGTCCTATGCCTTTGGAGATGGCAAAATCCAAGAGGTCAGGGGGGGGGGGGGCAGGGTTAGTAGGCCAGTGGGTTGGCTCACCAGTGGAGTGGCAATCCAGTCTTCTGCTCTGCACGAACTTGTGTAGCGTTCTGCCTTTGGGGTTGATGGAGCGGGACCGCCACCAAGAATGTTTGGCGTTAAAGTCACCGGCTGCTATAAAGCGAGGACCAAAGGACTCGAAAAGCTCTTGTAAGTGAGTCTCGGTGACTAAGTGTCTGGGGGGGACCGCTCCAATGGTGATGTCCCCCTGAAGGCTGGAGATTCGAGACAGGGCACACTGGGCCCATTCCTCCTGGAACGCAGGTAGCTCCGTGTACTGGATACCACTCCTGATGAGCATGGCTGCTCCTCCGCGCGCTCTGCCAGATGGATGGTTGGCGAGTAGTACATCATAGCCGCTGATGTTGTAGTGGGATCGGGGACAAAAATGGGTTTCGGATACAAGGAGTATGTCAATCGCTTCCGTTTTTATAAGGTATTCTACCTCGGCTCT
The DNA here is from genome assembly GCF_016746395.2 of Drosophila simulans. Taxonomy (NCBI): domain Eukaryota; kingdom Metazoa; phylum Arthropoda; class Insecta; order Diptera; family Drosophilidae; genus Drosophila; species Drosophila simulans. The sequence continues at coordinate 104,081 of NW_025416808.1, forward strand.
GCTCCTCTGCAGGCCGTTAGCATTCCAAATGACTATGTTCAGGCTTATTTCCATGATTTGGCATTGAGGATCTGCAGACGTCTTGTGGATTGGCTGTTGTCTAGCAGATTGATGGCCAGGTGGTTGGGGTGATTCTCCAGTCTTCTGGCGTATCTCTCACTGAGTCGGTAGATCTCATCTTCCACCCACGGAATTCCGAGCTCCTCGTGGATGGCAGCATTCTCGTGATAGGGATGGGCGTTGGAGACTATTCTCAAGCATCGGTTCTGGAATTGCTGGATCTTCCTTCTGTGTGAAGCACTTGTAGTGCCCCACAGCTGGATTCCAGCTTCAACTTCGTTTTGTCCCGCAGCTTGGAACTTTTCCCAACAAGCCAGTGGAGTTGCTTAAGGCGTATGTTGGCCTGGGTACGCTTCCTATCAATGTGAGGGCCCCATGTCAGCCTTCTATCCAGTGTAAGCCCTAGGTATTTGGGGGTGCTGGTAGTAGGGATCGTCGCCGTCAAGAGTAACCGGAGGGCATTCTCCTCTGCGCAGGGAAAATGTTGTGTGGGAGGATTTTTCGGCATTGACCGTAATATTCCATCGTTTCAGCCATGGATTCAGAGCATCCAGTTGCCTCTGGATGATGGCTGAAGCTCTATCTGGATTAGTAGCGGTGGCGAGGAACGCGGTGTCGTCGGCATAGGTGGCTATTGTGAGGTGACGGGAGGGTATTATAGGAAGGTGTGCTGTGAAGAGGGTGTAGAGGATGGGACCAAGGACGCTGCCTTAAGGTACTCCGGCTCTTATGGGCCTTGGCGTGCTGGATGAGGATCCGCAACGCACTTGGAATTCTCTTCCTTCAGTGTAAGATTTGAGTAGAGCGTAGTGGGAACTGGGAAGGTGGGACTTAAGTTTGTGGAGGAGACTGGGATGCCACACTCTGTCAAACGCCTGCTTGACATCGAGGAAGACGGCCGAACAGTATCTTTTCTTCTCGAATGCATCGAGGATTCTTGATACGAGCCGGTGGCATTGCTCGGGTGTTCCATGAGATCGCCTGAAGCCAAACTGGTGATCCGGGATCAAACCAGCCTCGTCCAGTACTGGCAGCACTCTGCGCAGAAATACTCGTTCGAGTATTTTGGAGAGTATTGCCAGCAAACTAATCGGTCTATATGAGGCAAGATTGTCTTCAGGTTTTCCAGGTTTAAGGATGAGGATGACTTCTGCACGTTTCCATGATCTCGGGAAGTACCCTAGTGAGAAGCAGCTGTTGAAGATGTTAGCCAACATCTGGGAACAAGGAGGAGGCATAATTTTGAGGGAAGTGGCGTCGATACGATCCAGTCCGGGGATTTGCTGGCCTTTAGGGAGGCGATCTCCTGCGCAACCTCTTCAGGGGTGACGGGCTCTATCGGCAAGCTGGGTGGAGATGGACTCTCAAGGAACCTGGTGGTGGCAGCACGCTCTTCTCCAGTGCATCTGTTGAATGGGGTGAATGCGTTCTGGAGGTGATCTGCGAATGCTTCTGCTCTTTCGTCATCGGAACGGCACCAAGAGCCATCCGCTTTGCGCACTGGCGCGTGACATGCCACAGGTTGTGTTGCGGGTCACCAGGTTCCAGCTCTTCAAGGAATCGATTGAATGAGTCCTGCCGTAGTGTGCAAAGCTTGTCCTTAAGCTCCTTGCTGGCTCTGTTGAGTGCCGCTTTATCCCTTGGGTTGCGCGAGGAGAACCAGATACGTCTGAGGCGCCTCTTCTCCGCCACGAAGGCCGCAATCTCTGGAGACCAAAGGTGGAGATCTCGCTCAGGTGTTCTCGGGGTAGTTGGAGGAGGAGGGTTGGCGAACTTAACCGCATTGTGCATCTCCTCAGTGAGTGTCCTGATCGCCGCATCAATGTCACTTGGGGAGGAAAGAGGAGGATCCGGGTCCAGGGAGGATAGCATCCAGAAGGTAAATTTGGAGGAGTCGGTATGCTTCCCGGTGAGTCTTCTGGGCAGGTCTTTTTTTAGGACGGGGATATTGAGGAGCATTCTTATTGCACTGTGGTCGGATAGCAGCTTGTTGTAAGTGGTGCATGTGAGTCTGGCTTGTCCTATGCCTTTGGAGATGGCAAAATCCAAGAGGTCGGGGGGGGGGGGGGGGGGGGGGGGGGGGGGGGGCAGGGTTAGTAGGCCAGTGGGTTGGCTCACCAGTGGAGTGGCAATCCAGTCTTCTGCTCTGCACGAACTTGTGGAGCGTTCTGCCTTTGGGGTTGATGGAGCGGGACCGCCACCAAGAATGTTTGGCGTTAAAGTCACCGGCTGCTATAAAGCGAGGACCAAAGGACTCGAAAAGCTCTTGTAAGTGAGTCTCGGTGACTAAGTGTCTGGGGGGGAAGTAGACCGCTCCAATGGTGATGTCCCCCTGAAGGCTGGAGATTCGAGACAGGGCACACTGGGCCCATTCCTCCTAGAACGCAGGTAGCTCCGTGTACTGGATACCACTCCTGATGAGCATGGCTGCTCCTCCGCGCGCTCTGCCAGATGGATGGTTGGCGAGTAGTACATCATAGCCGCTGATGTTGTAGTGGGATCGGGGACAAAAATGGGTTTCGGATACAAGGAGTATGTCAATCGCTTCCGTTTTTATAAGGTATTCTACCTCGGCTCTGCTCCTCTGCAGGCCGTTAGCATTCCAAATGACTATGTTCAGGCTTATTTCCATGATTTGGCATTGAGGATGGAAGCAATAAGCTGCGTCATTTGGCAGAACATTTTTTCCATCATACTTTCAACCATTCCTTGAAAACGGGCAAAGATTTGTTCCAAGTTATTGGATTGCGGAGCTTCAGATGGGGTTTGACGGTTTTGGTTGGGATCGGAATGTTGTGGTACATGAGTAGCCTTGAGCGCGTCTTTATAGCTCATGTTGGAGATGTTTGGGATCTGGATGGTGCTGGGCTTGCTGGTGGGTGTGGCCGGTCTGGGTTTAGGGGCTTGCTGTGCCTTGGCCTTCTTGTAGGCAGGGCATCCTCTGTATGAAGCGGGGTGGTCAGCTTGGCAGTGAAGGCAGCATGCCTTCTCGTCCTCCTTCTTAGTGCAAGTCCTGGAGTCGTGTTGGCCACCACATTTCACGCATCGGTGCTCGAGGAAGCAGTAGCGCTGGGTATGTCCAAACCCTTGGCATCTAAAGCACTGAGGCACGTCGTTGAATTTACGGGGAGGCTCGATGGTGACGACCGACCTGCACAGTCTCCTGATTTGGTAGACCTCCTTGTTGTTACTGGCGGGTTCAATGTTGGCGAAAAATATCCCGAGTGGCTCCTTGGTTTTCCTACCAATAGGATTATGCAGGTCTCTGACCTTATGCCCTAGTCGTTCAAGTTCCTCTTGAATCTCGTCACGATCGGCGGTGTGGTGTAATCCCTTGATTACGACTCTGTAGGCCCTCTCATCTTTGGGCTGGAACGTGCGATGCCTTTTGTTCGTGAACCAACCACTGCACGTGGCTGCTGCTGTGTTAAAGTTGCTTAACTATGCACTTGATGTAATCAACCAGATAACACGTACGCTCGAGTGTGCGTTAGTGTTGGTGCGTGTCCGTTAGGCACGCGAGCTGAGCCAATCAGAGCGCGCGGCGATATCTCGCGTTCCTCGCCACCGCTACTAATCCAGATAGAGCTTCAGCCATCATCCAGAGGCAACTGGATGCTCTGAATCCATGGCTGAAACGATGGAATATTACGGTCAATGCCGAAAAATCCTCCCACACAACATTTTCCCTGCGCAGAGGAGAATGCCCTCCGGTTACTCTTGACGGCGACACGATCCCTACTACCAGCACCCCCAAATACCTAGGGCTTACACTGGATAGAAGGCTGACATGGGGCCCTCACATTGATAGGAAGCGTACCCAGGCCAACATACGCCTTAAGCAACTCCACTGGCTTGTTGGGAAAAGTTCCAAGCTGCGGGACAAAACGAAGTTGAAGCTGGAATCCAGCTGTGGGGCACTACAAGTGCTTCACACAGAAGGAAGATCCAGCAATTCCAGAACCGATGCTTGAGAATAGTCTCCAACGCCCATCCCTATCACGAGAATGCTGCCATCCACGAGGAGCTCGGAATTCCGTGGGTGGAAGATGAGATCTACCGACTCAGTGAGAGATACGCCAGAAGACTGGAGAATCACCCCAACCACCTGGCCATCAATCTGCTAGACAACAGCCAATCCACAAGACGTCTGTAGATCCTCAATGCCAAATCATGGAAATAAGCCTGAACATAGTCATTTGGAATGCTAACGGCCTGCAGAAGAGCAGAGCTGAGGTGGAACACCTCCTAAAAACAGATGCCATCGATGTACTACTGGTATCAGAAACCCACTTTTGTCCCAGATCCCATTTTAGCATTAGCGGCTTTGATGTTATCCCTGCCAACCATCCATCTGGCAGAGCGCGAGGAGGAGCAGCTATGCTCATCAGGAGTGGCATCCAGCACACGAAGCTACCAGCGTTTCAGGAGGAATGGGCTCAGTGTGCCCTGGCCAGAATATCCAGCCAACATGGAGACGTGACTGTTGGAGCGGTCTACTTCCCCCCCAGACACTCAATCACCGAGACTCACCTTCAAGTGCTTTTCGAGTCCTTTGGACATCGCTTTATAGTAGCTGGTGACTTCAACGCCAAACACTCCTGGTGGGGGTCCCGCTCCATCAACCCCAAAGGCAGAACGCTCCACAGATTCCTGCTGAGCAGAAGACTGGATTGCCACTCCTCTGGAGAGCCTACCCACTGGCCTACAAACCCTGCCTTGCTGCCCGACCTCCTGGACTTTGCCATCACCAAAGGCATAGGGCAAGCCAGACTAACCTGCTCCAACTATAACAAGCTGCTATCTGACCACAGCGCTATAAAAATGCTTCTCAACATCCCCGTCCTCAAAAAAGAGTTGCCCAGAAGACTCACCGGGAAGCACACTGACGCCTCCAAGTTCACACTCTGGATGCTGTCCTCCCTGCACCCGGATCCTCCACTCTCCACTCCAAGCAACATCGATGCGGCGATCAAGACTCTCACCGAGGAGATGCACAATGCTGCTGAGTTTGCCAATCCTGCTCCTCCAACGACCCCGAGAACTCCTGGGAGAGACCTTCACCTCTGGTCTCCAGAAATTGCGGCCTTCGTAGCGGAAAAAAGGCGCCTCAGGAGAATCTGGTTCTCCTCGCGCAACCCAAGGGACAAGGCAGCACTCAATAGAGCCACAAAGGCACTCAAGGACAAGCTGTGTACCCTACAGCAAGATTCCTTCGACAGATTCCTTGAGGAGCTGGAACCTGGTGACCCACAACACAATCTGTGGCATGTCACGCGTCATATCAGGAGGCCTGCAAAGAAGGCGTTGCCGGTGCGCAAAGCGGACGGTTCTTGGTGCCGCTCTGAAGACGAAAGAGCTGAAGCGTTTGCAGATCACCTCCAGCTTGCATTTACACCATTTGACAGATGCACTGGTGAAGAGTGTGCTGCCACCACCAGGTTCCTAGAGAGTCCATGTCCTCCTAGCCTGCCAATAGAGCCTGTCACCACAGAAGAGGTTGCGCAGGAAATCGCCTCTCTTAAGGCTAGCAAATCCCCAGGATTGGATCGCATCGATGCCACATCCCTTAAAATGCTGCCACCTCCCTGTTCCCAGTTGTTGGCCAACATATACAACAGATGCTTCTCACTTGGGTACTTCCCGAGATCGTGGAAACGTGCGGAAGTTATTCTCATCCTCAAACCTGGAAAACCTGAAGCCAATCTTGCCTCCTATAGACCGATTAGTCTGCTGGCAATCCTCTCCAAAATACTCGAAAGAGTATTTCTGCGCAGAGTGTTGCCAGTACTGGACGAGGCTGGACTGATCCCTGATGCTAAGGTGAACACAAAATTTACTTCATAAAAATATTAACAATATCGAATTTTTTAAATAAAATTCCAATTCATAGGAAATCTACGTACCAGAGATGGTATTCATAATTGATGTTTGATATTAAGTCAGTTCCATTCTTGGCCACGTCATCGTTAATGCTAATTAAAACTTATGCCCATTGTGTTTACAATAACACTAAACTTGTAATGGTTTTGTTTTAATTTCATGTACCCTCTGGGAGCCAATAAGCTAGATGACTGCGATGTAGTTTCAGGAGCTGCGCGGATGTAAAATTTGCACAAAGGATGCGTAAATCAAGGACCAAAGAATAAGAGGTTCGTATTTAAATAATTCGTTATATTTCCAAAATAAGTTCTTATATTGTTTTGATAATCGAAAACCAAAATCAAAAAATATTTCATATTAATTAGCGGTAATTAACTAGCAACATGAAATTTAAAACACTTGCTAATACATGACTAACGATGCTGAGGTGAACACAAAATTTACTTCATAAAAATATTGACAATATCGAATTTAATATAAAATTCCAATTCGTAGGAAATCTACGTCCCAGAGACGGTATTCATATATTGATGACGTGGTCCATTTGATATTAAGTCAGTTCTATTCTTGGCCCCGTCATCGTTAATGCTAATTACAACTTATGCCCATTGTGTTTACAAATAAAACTAAACTTGTAATGGTTTTGTTTAAATTACATGTACCCTCTGGGAGCCAATAAGCTATATGACCTGCGATGTAGTTTCAGGAGCTGCGCGGAAGTAAAATTAGAACAAAGGATGTCGTAAATCAAGGACCAAAGAATAAGAGGTTCGTATCTAAATAATTCGTTATATTTTTAAAATAAGTTCTTATGTTGTTTTGATAATCGACAATCAAAATCAAAAAATATTTAATATTAATTAGCGGTAATTAACTAGCAACATGAAATTTAAAACAATTGCTCATAGATATACATGACTAAATATGCTAAGGTGTACACAAAATTTACTTCATAAAAATATTGACAATATCGAACTCGCGGACTCGATGTGGCATAAAATAAATAAATGACAAGCTACACTAGCACACATGCAAACAGCAGACTCCACACACTTCAGGGAGACAAAAGATTATCCCAAAGGCTGCAAGCTGAAGATGGCACACACACACAATGAGAGAATAAGTAATTAAATTAGAAATTAAACTAAGCAAATGGAAAATTTTGCAAGTACAAATTTTGCGCCCTCCTCCTCGATTCTCATTAGTGGCACATAAGCTACACGGCACAGTGCAAATATAGTCAACTTAGTATTTTTATCATATATATACCGAATATTTTTAGAATATTTTTTAAATATTACTAATTTAAATTAAACCAAGCAAATGGAAAATTTTGCAAATATAAATTTTGCACCCTTTGCCTCGATTCTCATTAGTGGCACGTAAGCTACACGGCACAGTGCAAATATAGTTTTTGTTTCTAGTATATATTTCTAGTGTTTGTCAACTTAATATTTTTAACATATATTTACCGAATATTTTTAGAATATTTTTTTTGCGCCCTCCTCCTCGATTCTCATTAGTGGCACGTAAGCTACACGGCACAGTGCAAATATAGTTTTTGTTTATGGTATATATTTCTAGTGTTTGTCAACTTAATATTTTTAACATATATTTACCGAATATTTTTTAAATATTAGTAATTTAAATTAAACTAAGCAAATCGAAAATTTTGCAAATAAAAGTTTTGCGCCATTCGCCTCGATTCTCATTAGTGGCACGTAAGCTACACGGCACAGTATTTTTATTTTTTATTGATTTATTTACTAAGGCATACTGGGAAGTCTTGAAGCCCCTTTGTGTCCTTCTTATCTATTAATTCAGCCCATTTGGGCTCGCCGGCTAACTATAGTTAGCTTTTTCAATTTTAAAGTAATTTAACTACAATTACATAACAAATAGGATTTAGGATTTAAGATAAGCGTCAGCTTCTGCGGACCCTTGTCAAAGGAGATCGGGTAATGAGATCCCTCGGTTGCCTTCTATTGAGCCTCCTTGGTGGGCGAGATCTGTTTAGAGCGCTGGCCAGCCGATTTCTGTGGCGCTCCAGCCTGTCATGGTATCTGCTCGAGTGCTGGTTTATTTCGTCAAATACCGTTGCGAGTTTCAGGTCTCTGTGTAGGTTGGTGTTTCGAACAAACCACTCGCAGCCGGTGATGAGTCTTGCTACCTTATTTTGAATAGCCTGGATCCTTTTGATGTGGCTGTCGCATGCTAAGCCCCAGATTTGGCACCCATACTTCCAGTTTGGTGCTAAGATCTGTTTGTAAATTGTCAGCTTGTTGGATAGCGACAATTTACTGCGCAAAGAAAGTAGCCAGTAGTGCTTCGCCACCTTAGCACGTAGGCGCGTTCTGATGTCGGTCACATGCTTGGAAAATGTGACTCTGCGATCCAGAAGCACTCCAAGGTACTTTGCTGCGTTCGGCTGTGGTACGGGGGCTTCCTCGATGTAGACGGGCGGTGGCGTTCTCCGCTTTAAAGTAAAGCAGACGTTGTTGGATTTACTGCTGTTGATGCCAATGTTCCAACGTCTTGCCCATTCCGAGAACCGGTATGCAAAGTCCTGGATACCATCGGCTGGGTCGTGCTCGCATCGGGACCTGTAGGTGACGCACACGTCATCGGCAAATGTGGCCAACATAGATTTCCCGTAACGGCTTATGGCTGCGGCATGTCGTGGCTATACAGGCAGTAGAGCAGGGGGCCGAGGACACTACCTTGTGGAACACCAGCTGCCACGTTGTGCTCGGTGGAAATTGCTGAATGAAAGCGCACAGCGAACCTCCTTCCTTCCAGGTACGATTTTAGCAACCCAAAATATGGAGCAGGCAGCGTCTGCTTGATTTTCAGTTGGAGTCCAATGTGCCACACTCGATCAAACGCTTCTCGAATGTCCAAGAAGAGGCTGTTACAATATTCCTTACTGTCGTAGGCAGTCAGAATTTGCTCGACGACTCGATGGAGCTGCTCGACAGTACAGTGGCCAGCACGGAAACCGAACTGGTGCTCAGGGGTAATCCCCTGGGCTTCCATAATCCTTACAATCCGGACAGCAATCAGTCTCTCAAACACCTTCGAAATTGAAGGGAGGAGACTGATCGGCCGGTAGGAGGCGGGCTCCCTTTCCGGCTTGCCAGGTTTGTGGATCATGGAGATTATCCCGAGCTTCCACTGATAAGGGAAGTATTGCAACCTCACAATAGCGTTGAAAACCAACGTTATGTAGAGGATCGCTTGTCTGGGCAGGGCCTTCAATGTGACGTTGCAGATGACGTCATGTCCAGTTGCTTTGTTGTTACTCTGGCGCACAATGCGGCTTTGTGCAGCACCAACGCGCATCGGAGCCTACTCAGCGCTCGATTCCATTCCGTTTTGTCCAACGGGTGCCGAGACCTCATCCACCTAGTGCGTAAGCGCCTCTTCTCAGCTATAAGCAGCAGGATCTCCCTGGGTATTGGGATTCGATCTGCCGCGGGCTGCCGAGATATTCTGCGAGTTGCCAATCTAGCTGCTGACTTGATATTTACCGAATATTTTTAAGTAAACTTAATCTTTCTTTTTAATTTAATCTTTTTTTTATTTATAATATTTGATAATTTTATATATAATGTTTTTTGAAATTAAGTCAGTTCTAGTCTTGGCCACGTCATCGTTAATGCTAATTAAAACGTATGCTGTTTACTTATAAAACTAAACTTGTAATGGTTTTGTTTTAATTTCATGTATTCTCTGGGAGCCAATAAGCTAGATGACCTGCGATGTAGTTTCAGGAGCTGCGCGGATGTAAAATTAGAACAAAGGATGTCGTAAATCAAGACCAAAGAATAAGAGGTTCGTATCTAAATAATTCGTTATATTTTTAAAATAAGTTCTTATGTTGTTTTGAAAATCGACAATCAAAATCAAAAAATATTTAATATTAATTAGCGGTTATTAACTACAACATGAAATTTATAACAATTGCTAATAGATATACATAACAATATATGCTACTGTGAAAGTTATAATGGTTTAGTTTCAATTATAAGTTCCCTCTGGAAGCCAATACGCTAGATGACCTACGATGTAATATTAGGAGCTATCCGAATATACAATCAGCGAAAAGGATGTCATAAGTCAAGGACCATAGAATAAGAGGTTTATATCTAAATAATTCGTTATATTTTTAAAATAAGTTCTTATGTTGTTTTGATTATAGACAATAAAAATCAAAAAATATTTAATATTAATTAGCGGTTATTAACTACAACATAAAATTTATAACAACTGCTAATAGATATACATGACTAAATATGCTAAGGTTTACACAAAATTTACTTCATAAAAATATTGACAATATCGAATTTAACACAAAATTCCAATTCGTAGGAAATCTACGTACCAGAGATGGTATTCATATATTGATGACGTGGTCCATTTGATATTAATTCAGTTCCATTCTTGGCCATGTCGTCGTTAATGCTAATTAAAACTTATGTCCATTGTGTTTACAAATAACACTAAACTTGTAATGGTTTTGTTTTAATTTCATGTACCCTCTGGGAGCCAATAAGCTAGATGACCTGCGATGTAGTTTCATGAAATAAGTTCTTATGTTGTTTTCATAATCGACAATCAAAATCAAAAATATTTAATATTAATTTGCGGTAATTAACTAGCAACATGAAATTTAAAACACTTGCTAATACATGACTAACGATGCTGAGGTGAACACAAAATTTACTTCATTAAAATATTGACAAATCGAATTAACACATATTAATTAGCGGTAATTAACTAGCAACATGAAATTTAAAATAATTGCTAATAGCTATACATGACTAATGATGCTAAGGTGAACACAAAATTTACTTCATAAAAATATTAACAATATCGAATTTTTTTCAATAAAATTCCAATTCATAGGAAATCTACGTACCAGAGATAGTATTCATAATTGATGTTTGATATTAAGTCAGTTCCATTCTTGGCCACGTCATCGTTAATGCTAATTAAAACTTATGCCCATTGTGTTTACAATAACACTCAACTTGTAATGGTTTTATTTTAATTTCATGTACCCTCTGGGAGCCAATAAGCTAGATGACTGCGATGTAGTTTCAGGAGCTGCGCGGATGTAAAATTTGCACAAAGGATGCGTAAATCAAGGACCAAAGAATAAGAGGTTCGTATTTAAATAATTCGTTATATTTCCAAAATAAGTTCTTATATTGTTTTGATAATCGAAAACCAAAATCAAAAAATATTTCATATTAATTAGCGGTAATTAACTAGCAACATGAAATTTAAAACACTTGCTAATACATGACTAACGATGCTGAGGTGAACACAAAATTTACTTCATTAAAATATTGACAATATCGAATTTAATATAAAATTCCAATTCGTAGGAAATCTACGTCCCAGAGACGGTATTCATGAATTGATGACGTGGTCCATTTGATATTTAGTCAGTTCTATTCTTGGCCACGTCTCCTTAATGCTAATTAAAACTAATACCCATTGTGTTTACAAATAACACTAAACTTGTAATGGTTTTGTTTTAATTTCATGCACCCTCTGGGAGCCAATAAGCTAGATGACCTGCGATGTAGTTTCATGAAATAAGTTCTTATGTTGTTTTCATAATCGACAATCAAAATCAAAACATATTTAATATTAATTTGCGGTAATTAACTAGCAACATGAAATTTAAAACACTTGCTAATACATGACTAACGATGCTGAGGTGAACACAAAATTTACTTCATTAAAATATTGACAATATCGAATTTAATATAAAATTCCAATTCGTAGGAAATCTACGTCCCAGAGACGGTATTCATGAATTGATGACGTGGTCCATTTGATATTAAGTCAGTTCCATTCTTGGCCACGTCATCGTTAATGCTAATTAAAACTTATGCCCATGGTGTTTACAAATAATACTAAACTTGTAATGGTTTTGTTTTAATTTCATGTACCCTCTGGGAGCCAATAAGCTAGATGACCTGCGATGTAGTTTCAGGATCTGCGCGGATGTAAAATTAGAACAAAGGATGTCGTAAATCAAGGACCAAAGAATAAGAGGTTCGTATCTAAATAATTCGTTATATTTTTAAAATAAGTTCTTATGTTGTTTTGATAATCGACAATCAAAATCAAAAAATATTTAATATTAATTAGCGGTAATTAACTAGCAACATGAAATTTAAAACAATTGCTCATAGATATACATGACTAAATATGCTAAGGTGTACACAAAATTTTCTTCATAAAAATATTGACAATATCGAACTCGCGGACTCGATGTGGCATAAAATAAATAAATGACAAGCTACATTAGCACACATGCAAACAGCAGACTCCACACACTTCAGGGAGACAAAAGATTATCCCAAAGGCTGCAAACTGAAGATGGCACACACACACAATGAGAGAATAAGTAATTAAATTATAAATTAAACTAAGCAAATGGAAAATTTTGCAAGTAAAAATTTTGCGCCCTCCTCCTCGATTCTCATTAGTGGCACATAAGCTACACGGCACAGTGCAAATATAGTCAACTTAGTATTTTTATCATATATATACCGAATATTTTTAAAATATTTTTTAAATATTACTAATTTAAATTAAACCAAGCAAATGGAAAATTTTGCAAATATAAATTTTGCACCCTTTGCCTCGATTCTCATTAGTGGCACGTAAGCTACACGGCACAGTGCAAATATAGTTTTTGTTTATGGTATATATTTCTAGTGTTTGTCAACTTAATATTTTTAACATATATTTACCGAATATTTTTAGAATATTTTTTAAATATTAGTAATTTAAATTAAACTAAGCAAATGGAAAATTTTGCAAATAAAAGTTTTGCGCCCTTCGCCTCGATTCTCATTAGTGGCACGTAAGCTACACGGCACAGTATTTTTATTTTTTATTGATTTATTTACTAAGGCATACGGGGAAGTCTTGTCCTTCTTATCTATTAATTCAGCCCATTTGGGCTCGCCGGCTAACTATAGTTAGCTTTTTCAATTTTAAAGTAATTTAACTACAATTACATAACAAATAGGATTTAGGATTTAAGATAATCGTCAGCTTCTGCGGACCCTTGTCAAAGGAGATCGGGTAATGAGATCCCTCGGTTGCCTTCTATTGAGCCTCCTTGGTGGGCGAGATCTGTTTAGAGCGCTGGCCAGCCGATTTCTGTGGCGCTCCAGCCTGTCATGGTATCTGCTCGAGTGCTGGTTTATTTCGTCAAATACCGTTGCGAGTTTCAGGTCTCTGTGTAGGTTGGTGTTTCGAACAAACCACTCGCAGCCGGTGATGAGTCTTGCTACCTTATTTTGAATAGCCTGGATCCTTTTGATGTGGCTGTCGCATGCTAAGCCCCAGATTTGGCACCCATACTTCCAGTTTGGTGCTAAGATCTGTTTGTAAATTGTCAGCTTGTTGGATAGCGACAATTTACTGCGCAAAGAAAGTAGCCAGTAGTGCTTCGCCACCTTAGCACGTAGGCGCGTTCTGATGTCGGTCACATGCTTGGAAAATGTGAGTCTGCGATCCAGAAGCACTCCAAGGTACTTTGCTGCGTTCGGCTGTGGTACGGGGCTTCCTCGATGTAGACGGGCGGTGGCGTTCTCCGCTTTAAAGTAAAGCAGACGTTGTTGGATTTACTGCTGTTGATGCCAATGTTCCAACGTCTTGCCCATTCCGAGAACCGGTATGCAAAGTCCTGGATACCATCGGCTGCGTCGTGCTCGCATCGGGACCTGTAGGTGACGCACACGTCATCGGCAAATGTGGCCAACATAGATTTCCCGTAAAGGCTTACATCTGGCTGCGGCATGTCGTGGCTATACAGGCAGTAGAGCAGGGGGCCGAGGACACTACCTTGTGGAACACCAGCTGCCACGTTGTGCTCGGTGGAAATTGCTGAATGAAAGCGCACAGCGAACCTCCTTCCTTCCAGGTACGATTTTAGCAACCCAAAATATGGAGCAGGCAGCGTCTGCTTGATTTTCAGTTGGAGTCCAATGTGCCACACTCGATCAAACGCTTCTCGAATGTCCAAGAAGAGGCTGTTACAATATTCCTTACTGTCGTAGGCAGTCAGAATTTGCTCGACGACTCGATGGAGCTGCTCGACAGTACAGTGGCCAGCACGGAAACCGAACTGGTGCTCAGGGGTAATCCCCTGGGCTTCCATAATCCTTACAATCCGGACAGCAATCAGTCTCTCAAACACCTTCGAAATTGAAGGGAGGAGACTGATCGGCCGGTAGGAGGCGGGCTCCCTTTCCGGCTTGCCAGGTTTGTGGATCATGGAGATTATCCCGAGCTTCCACTGATAAGGGAAGTATTGCAACCTCACAATAGCGTTGAAAACCAACGTTATGTAGAGGATCGCTTGTCTGGGCAGGGCCTTCAATGTGACGTTGCAGATGACGTCATGTCCAGTTGCTTTGTTGTTACTCTGGCGCACAATGCGGCTTTGTGCAGCACCAACGCGCATCGGAGCCTACTCAGCGCTCGATTCCATTCCGTTTTGTCCAACGGGTGCCGAGACCTCATCCACCTAGTGCGTAAGCGCCTCTTCTCAGCTATAAGCAGCAGGATCTCCCTGGGTATTGGGATTCGATCTGCCGCGGGCTGCCGAGATATTCTGCGAGTTGCCAATCTAGCTGCTGACTTGATATTTACCGAATATTTTTAAGTAAACTTGATCTTTCTTTTTAATTTAATCTTTTTTTATTTATAATATTTGATAATTTTATATATAATGTTTTTTGAAATTAAGTCAGTTCTAGTCTTGGCCACGTCATCGTTAATGCTAATTAAAACGTATGCTGTTTACTTATAAAACTAAACTTGTAATGGTTTTGTTTTAATTTCATGTACCCTCTGGGAGCCAATAAGCTAGATGACCTGCGATGTAGTTTCATGAAATAAGTTCTTATGTTGTTTTCATAATCGACAATCAAAATCAAAACATATTTAATATTAATTTGCGGTAATTAACTAGCAACATGAAATTTAAAACACTTGCTAATACATGACTAACGATGCTGAGGTGAACACAAAATTTACTTCATTAAAATATTGACAATATCGAATTTAATATAAAATTCCAATTCGTAGGAAATCTACGTCCCAGAGACGGTGTTCATATATTGATGATGTGGTTCTTTTGATATTAAGTCAGTTCTATTCTTGGCCCCGTCATTGTTAATGCTAATTAAAACTTATGCCCATTGTGTTTACAAATAACACTAAACTTGTAATGGTTTTGTTTTAATTTCATGTACCCTCTGGGAGCCAATAAGCTAGATGACCTGTGATGTAGTTTCATATGCTGCGCGGATGTAAAATTTGCACAAAGGATGCGTAAATCAAGGACCAAAGAATAAGAGGTTCGTATTTAAATAATTCGTTATATTTTTAAAATAAGTTCTTAAAAATATTTAATATTAAATAGCGGTAAATAACTAGCAACATGAAATTTAAAACAATTGCTCATAGATATACATGACTAAATATGCTAAGGTGTACACAAAATTTACTTCATAAAAATATTGACAATATCGAACTCGCGGACTCGATGTGGCATAAAATAAATAAATGACAAGCTACACTAAACACACAGCAAACAGCAGACTCCACACACACACACTTCAGAGAGACAAAAGATTATCCCAAAGGCTGCAAACTGAAGATGGCACACACACACAATGAGAGAATAAGTAATTAAATTATAAATTAAACTAAGCAAATGGAAAATTTTGCAAATAAAAGTTTTGCGCCCTTCGCCTCGATTCTCATTAGTGGCACGTAAGCTACACGGCACAGTGCAAATATAGTTTTTGTTTCTAGTATATATTTCTAGTGTTTGTCAACTTAATATTTTTAACATATATTTACCGAATATTTTTAGAATATTTTTTTTGCGGCCTCCTCCTCGATTCTCATTAGTGGCACGTAAGCTACACGGCACAGTGCAAATATAGTTTTTGTTTATGGTATATATTTCTAGTGATTGTCAACTTAGTATTTTTAACATATATATACCGAATATTTTTAGAATATTTTTTAAATATTAGTAATTTAAATTAAACTAAGCAAATGGAAAATTTTGCAAATAAAAGTTTTGCGCCCTTCGCCTCGATTCTCATTAGTGGCACGTAAGCTACACGGCACAGTGCAAATATAGTTTTTGTTTCTAGTATATATTTCTAGTGTTTGTCAACTTAATATTTTTAACATATATTTACCGAATATTTTTAAGTAAACTTAATCTTTCTAGTATATTTTTAATTTATAATATTTGATAATTTTATATATAATGTTTTTTGAAATTAAGTAAGTTCTAGTCTTGGCCACGTCATCGTTAATGCTAATTAAAACGTATGCTGTTTACTTATAAAACTAAACTTGTAATGGTTTTGTTTTAATTTCATGTATCCTCTGCGAGCCAATAAGCTAGATGACCTGTGATGTAGTTTCATATGCTGCGCGGATGTAAAATTTGCACAAAGGATGCGTAAATCAAGGACCAAAGAATAAGAGGTTCGTATCTAAATAATTCGTTATATTTTTAAAATATGTTCTTATGTTGTTTTGAAAATCGACAATCAAAATCAAAAAATATTTAATATTAATTAGCGGTTATTAACTACAACATGAAATTTATAACAATTGCTAATAGATATACATAACGAAATATGCTACTGTGAAAGTTATAATGGTTAAGTTTCAATTATAAGTTCCCTCTGGAAGCCAATACGCTAGATGACCTACGATGTAGTATTAGGAGCTATCCGAATATACAATCAGCGAAAAGGATGTCATAAATAAAGGACCATAGAATAAGAGGTTTATATATAAATAATTCGTTATATTTTTAAAATAAGTTCTTATGTTGTTTTGAAAATCGACAATCAAAATCAAAAAATATTTAATATTAATTAGCGGTTATTAACTACAACATAAAATTTATAACAATTGCTAATAGATATACATGACTAAATATGCTAAGGTTTACACAAAATTTACTTCATAAAAATATTGACAATATCGAATTTAACACAAAATTCCAATTCGCAGGAAATCTACGTACCAGAGATGGTATTCATATATTGATGACGTGGTCCATTTGATATTAAGTCAGTTCCATTCTTGGCCACGTCATCGTTAATGCTAATTAAAACTTATGTCCATTGTGTTTACAAATAACACTTAACTTGTAATGGTTTTGTTTTAATTTCATGTACCCTCTGGGAGCCAATAAGCTAGATGACCTGCGATGTAGTTTCATGAAATAAGTTCTTATGTTGTTTTCATAATCGACAATAAAATCAAAAAATATTTAATATTAATTTGCGGTAATTAACTAGCAACATGAAATTTAAAACACTTGCTAATACATGACTTACGATACTGAGGTGAACACAAAATTTACTTCATAAAAATATTGACAATATCGAATTTAATATAAAATTCCAATTCGTAGGAAATCTACGTCCCAGAGACGGTATTCATGAATTGATGACGTGGTCCATTTGATATTTAGTCAGTTCTATTCTTGGCCACGTCTCCTTAATGCTAATTAAAACTAATACCCATTGTGTTTACAAATAACACTAAACTTGTAATGGTTTTGTTTTAATTACATATACCCTCTGGGAGCCAATAAGCTAGATGACCTGTGATGTAGTTTCAGATGCTGCGCGGATGTAAAATTAGCACAAGGGATGTCTTATATCAAGGACCTAAGAATAAGAGGTTCGTATCTAAATAATTCGTTATATTTTTAAAATAAGTTCTTATGTTGTTTTGATAATCGACAATCAAAATCAAAAAATATTTAATATTAATTAGCGGTAATTAACTAGCAACATGAAATTTAAAACATTTGCTAATAGATATACATGACTAAATATGCTAAGGTGAACACAAAATTTACTTTATAAAAATATTGACAATATCGAATTTAATATAAAATTCCAATTCGTAAGAAATCTACGTCCCAGAGATGGTATTCATGAATTGATGACGTGGTCCATTTGATATTAAGTCAGTTCCATTCTTGGCCACGTCATCGTTAATGCTAATTAAAACTTATGGCCATTGTGTTTACAAATAACACTAAACTTGTAATGGTTTTGTTTTAATTTCATGTACCCTCTGGGAGCCAATATGCTAGATGACCTGCGATGTAGTTTCAGGAGCTGCGCGGATGTAAAATTAGAACGAAGGATGTCGTAAATCAAGGACCAAAGAATAAGAGGTTCGTATCTAAATAATTCGTTATATTTTTAAAATAAGTTCTTATGTTGTTGTGATAATCGACAATCAAAATCAAAAAATATTTAATATTAATTAGCGATAATTAACTAGCAACATGAAATTTGAAACAATTGCTCATAGATATACATGACTAAATATGATAAGGTGTACACAAAATTTACTTCATAAAAATATTGACAATATCGAACTCGCGGACTCGATATGGCATAAAATAAATAAATGACACGCTACACTCACACACATGCAAACAGCAGACTCCACACACACACACTTCAGGGAGACAAAAGATTATCCCAAAGGCTGCAAACTGAAGATGGCACACAAATTAAACTAAGCAAATGGAAAATTTTGCGCCCTCCTCCTCCTCGATTCTCATTAGTGGCACGTAAGCTACACGGCACAGTGCAAATATAGTTTTTGTTTCTAGTATATATTTCTAGTGTTTGTCAACTTAATATTTTTAACATATATTTACCGAATAGTTTTAGAATATTTTTTTTGCGCCCTCCTCCTCGATTCTCATTAGTGGCACGTAAGCTACACGGCACAGTGCAAATATAGTTTTTGTTTCTAGTATATATTTCTAGTGTTTGTCAACTTAATATTTTAACATATATTTACCGAATATTTTTAAGTAAACTTAATCTTTCTAGTATATTTTTAATTTATAATATTTGATAATTTTATATATAATGTTTTTTGAAATTAAGTCAGTTCAAGTCTTGGCCACGTCATCGTTAATGCTTATTAAAACGTATGCTGTTTACTTATAAAACTAAACTTGTAATGGTTTTGTTTTAATTTCATGTACCCTCTGGGAGCCAATAAGCTAGATGACCTGCGATGTAGTTTCATGAAATAAGTTCTTATGTTGTTTTCATAATCAAAAAATATTTAATATTAATTTGCGGTAATTAACTAGCAACATGAAATTTAAAACACTTGCTAATACATGACTTACGATACTGAGGTGAACACAAAATTTACTTCATAAAAATATTGACAATATCGAATTTAATATAAAATTCCAATTCGTAGGAAATCTACGTCCCAGAGACGGTATTCATGAATTGATGACGTGGTCCATTTGATATTTAGTCAGTTCTATTCTTGGCCACGTCTCCTTAATGCTAATTAAAACTAATACCCATTGTGTTTACAAATAACACTAAACTTGTAATGGTTTTGTTTTAATTACATATACCCTCTGGGAGCCAATAAGCTAGATGACCTGTGATGTTGTTTCAGATGCTGCGCGGATGTAAAATTAGCACAAGGGATGTCTTATATCAAGGACCTAAGAATAAGAGGTTCGTATCTAAATAATTCGTTATATTTTTAAAATAAGTTCTTATGTTGTTTTGATAATCGACAATCAAAATCAAAAAATATTTAATATTAATTAGCGGTAATTAACTAGCAACATGAAATTTGAAACAATTGCTCATAGATATACATGACTAAATATGATAAGGTGTACACAAAATTTACTTCATAAAAATATTGACAATATCGAACTCGCGGACTCGATATGGCATAAAATAAATAAATGACACGCTACACTCACACACATGCAAACAGCAGACTCCACACACACACACTTCAGGGAGACAAAAGATTATCCCAAAGGCTGCAAACTGAAGATGGCACACAAATTAAACTAAGCAAATGGAAAATTTTGCGCCCTCCTCCTCCTCGATTCTCATTAGTGGCACGTAAGCTACACGGCACAGTGCAAATATAGTTTTTGTTTCTAGTATATATTTCTAGTGTTTGTCAACTTAATATTTTTAACATATATTTACCGAATAGTTTTAGAATATTTTTTTTGCGCCCTCCTCCTCGATTCTCATTAGTGGCACGTAAGCTACACGGCACAGTGCAAATATAGTTTTTGTTTCTAGTATATATTTCTAGTGTTTGTCAACTTAATATTTTTAACATATATTTACCGAATATTTTTAAGTAAACTTAATCTTTCTAGTATATTTTTAATTTATAATATTTGATAATTTTATATATAATGTTTTTTGAAATTAAGTCAGTTCAAGTCTTGGCCACGTCATCGTTAATGCTTATTAAAACGTATGCTGTTTACTTATAAAACTAAACTTGTAATGGTTTTGTTTTAATTTCATGTACCCTCTGGGAGCCAATAAGCTAGATGACCTGCGATGTAGTTTCATGAAATAAGTTCTTATGTTGTTTTCATAATCAAAAAATATTTAATATTAATTTGCGGTAATTAACTAGCAACATGAAATTTAAAACACTTGCTAATACATGACTTACGATACTGAGGTGAACACAAAATTTACTTCATAAAAATATTGACAATATCGAATTTAATATAAAATTCCAATTCGTAGGAAATCTACGTCCCAGAGACGGTATTCATGAATTGATGACGTGGTCCATTTGATATTTAGTCAGTTCTATTCTTGGCCACGTCTCCTTAATGCTAATTAAAACTAATACCCATTGTGTTTACAAATAACACTAAACTTGTAATGGTTTTGTTTTAATTACATATACCCTCTGGGAGCCAATAAGCTAGATGACCTGTGATGTAGTTTCAGATGCTGCGCGGATGTAAAATTAGCACAAGGGATGTCTTATATCAAGGACCTAAGAATAAGAGGTTCGTATCTAAATAATTCGTTATATTTTTAAAATAAGTTCTTATGTTGTTTTGATAATCGACAATCAAAATCAAAAAATATTTAATATTAATTAGCGGTAATTAACTAGCAACATGAAATTTAAAACATTTGCTAATAGATATACATGACTAAACATGCTAAGGTGAACACAAAATTTACTTTATAAAAATATTGACAATATCGAATTTAATATAAAATTCCAATTCGTAAGAAATCTACGTCCCAGAGATGGTATTCATGAATTGATGACGTGGTCCATTTGATATTAAGTCAGTTCCATTCTTGGCCACGTCATCGTTAATGCGAATTAAAACTTATGGCCATTGTGTTTACAAATAACACTAAACTTGTAATGGTTTTGTTTTAATTTCATGTACCCTCTGGGAGCCAATATGCTAGATGACCTGCGATGTAGTTTCAGGAGCTGCGCGGATGTAAAATTAGAACAAAGGATGTCGTAAATCAAGGACCAAAGAATAAGAGGTTCGTATCTAAATAATTCGTTATATTTTTAAAATAAGTTCTTATGTTGTTGTGATAATCGACAATCAAAATCAAAAAATATTTAATATTAATTAGCGATAATTAACTAGCAACATGAAATTTGAAACAATTGCTCATAGATATACATGACTAAATATGATAAGGTGTACACAAAATTTACTTCATAAAAATATTGACAATATCGAACTCGCGGACTCGATGTGGCATAAAATAAATAAATGACACGCTACACTCACACACATGCAAACAGCAGACTCCACACACACACACTTCAGGGAGACAAAAGATTATCCCAAAGGCTGCAAACTGAAGATGGCACACAAATTAAACTAAGCAAATGGAAAATTTTGCAATTAAAAATTTTGCGCCCTCCTCCTCCTCGATTCTCATTAGTGGCACGTAAGCTACACGGCACAGTGCAAATATAGTTTTTGTTTTTAGTATATATTTCTAGTGTTTGTCAACTTAATATTTTTAACATATATTTACCGAATAGTTTTAGAATATTTTTTTTGCGCCCTCCTCCTCGATTCTCATTAGTGGCACGTAAGCTACACGGCACAGTGCCAATATAGTTTTTGTTTCTAGTACATATTTCTAGTGTTTGTCAACTTAATATTTTTAACATATATTTACCGAATATTTTTAAGTAAACTTAATCTTTCTAGTATATTTTTAATTTATAATATTTGATAATTTTATATATAATGTTTTTTGAAATTAAGCCAGTTCAAGTCTTGGCCACGTCATCGTTAATGCTTATTAAAACGTATGCTGTTTACTTATAAAACTAAACTTGTAGTGGTTTTGTTTTAATTTCATGTACCCTCTGGGAGCCAATAAGCTAGATGACCTGCGATGTAGTTTCAGGAGCTGCGCGGATGTAAAATTAGAACAAAGGATGTCGTAAATCAAGGACCAAAGAATATGAGGTTCGTATCTAAATAATTCGTTATGTTTTTAAAATAAGTTCTTATTTTGTTTTGATAATCGAAAATCAAAATCAAAAAATATTTAATATTAATTAGCGGTAATTAACTAGCAACATGAAATTTAAAATAATTGCTAATAGATACACATGACTAAATATGCTAAGGTGAACACAAAATTTACTTCATAAAAATATTGACAATATCGTATTTAATATAAAATTCCAATTCGTAGGAAATCTACGTACCAGAGATGGTATTCATATATTGATGACGTGGTCCTTTTGATATTAAGTCAGTTTTATTCATGGCCACGTCATCGTTAATGCTAATTAAAACTTAATCCCATTGTGTTTACAAATAACACTAAACTTGTAATGGTTTTGTTTTAATTTCATGTACCCTCTGGGAGCCAATAAGCTAGATGACCTGCGATGTAGTTTCATGAAATAAGTTCTTATGTTGTTTTCATAATCGACAATCAAAATCAAAAAATATTTAATATTAATTAGCGGTAATTAACTACAACATAAAATTTAAAACACTTGCTAATACATGGCTAACGATGCTGAGGTGAACACAAAATTTACTTCATAAAAATATTGACAATATCGAATTTAATATAAAATTCAAATTCGTAGGAAATCTACGTACCAGAGATGGTATTCATATATTGATGACGTGGTCCTTTTGATATTAAGTCAGTTCTATTCTTGGCCACGTCATCGTTAATGCTAATTAAAACTTATGCCCATTGTGTTTACAAATAACACTTAACTTGTAATGGTTTTGTTTTAATTTCATGTACCCTCTGGGAGCCAATAAGCTAGATGACCTGCGATGTAGTTTCATGAAATAAGTTCTTATGTTGTTTTCATAATCGACAATAAAATCAAAAAATATTTAATATTAATTAGCGGTTATTAACTACAACATAAAATTTATAACAATTGCTAATAGATATACATGACTAAATATGCTAAGGTTTACACAAAATTTACTTCATAAAAATATTGACAATATCGAATTTAACACAAAATTCCAATTCGCAGGAAATCTACGTACCAGAGATGGTATTCATATATTGATGACGTGGTCCATTTGATATTAAGTCAGTTCCATTCTTGGCCACGTCATCGTTAATGCTAATTAAAACTTATGTCCATTGTGTTTACAAATAACACTTAACTTGTAATGGTTTTGTTTTAATTTCATGTACCCTCTGGGAGCCAATAAGCTAGATGACCTGCGATGTAGTTTCATGAAATAAGTTCTTATGTTGTTTTCATAATCGACAATAAAATCAAAAAATATTTAATATTAATTTGCGGTAATTAACTAGCAACATGAAATTTAAAACACTTGCTAATACATGACTTACGATACTGAGGTGAACACAAAATTTACTTCATAAAAATATTGACAATATCGAATTTAATATAAAATTCCAATTCGTAAGAAATCTACGTCCCAGAGACGGTATTCATGAATTGATGACGTGGTCCATTTGATATTTAGTCAGTTCTATTCTTGGCCACGTCTCCTTAATGCTAATTAAAACTAATACCCATTGTGTTTACAAATAACACTAAACTTGTAATGGTTTTGTTTTAATTACATATACCCTCTGGGAGCCAATAAGCTAGATGACCTGTGATGTAGTTTCAGATGCTGCGCGGATGTAAAATTAGCACAAGGGATGTCTTATATCAAGGACCTAAGAATAAGAGGTTCGTATCTAAATAATTCGTTATATTTTTAAAATAAGTTCTTATGTTGTTTTGATAATCGACAATCAAAATCAAAAATATTTAATATTAATTAGCGGTAATTAACTAGCAACATGAAATTTAAAACATTTGCTAATAGATATACATGACTAAATATGCTAAGGTGAACACAAAATTTACTTTATAAAAATATTGACAATATCGAATTTAATATAAAATTCCAATTCGTAAGAAATCTACGTCCCAGAGATGGTATTCATGAATTGATGACGTGGTCCATTTGATATTAAGTCAGTTCCATTCTTGGCCACGTCATCGTTAATGCTAATTAAAACTTATGGCCATTGTGTTTACAAATAACACTAAACTTGTAATGGTTTTGTTTTAATTTCATGTACCCTCTGGGAGCCAATATGCTAGATGACCTGCGATGTAGTTTCAGGAGCTGCGCGGATGTAAAATTAGAACAAAGGATGTCGTAAATCAAGGACCAAAGAATAAGAGGTTCGTATCTAAATAATTCGTTATATTTTTAAAATAAGTTCTTATGTTGTTGTGATAATCGACAATCAAAATCAAAAAATATTTAATATTAATTAGCGATAATTAACTAGCAACATGAAATTTGAAACAATTGCTCATAGATATACATGACTAAATATGATAAGGTGTACACAAAATTTACTTCATAAAAATATTGACAATATCGAACTCGCGGACTCGATGTGGCATAAAATAAATAAATGACACGCTACACTCACACACATGCAAACAGCAGACTCCACAC
This sequence comes from Drosophila simulans, assembly GCF_016746395.2. Classification (NCBI taxonomy): domain Eukaryota; kingdom Metazoa; phylum Arthropoda; class Insecta; order Diptera; family Drosophilidae; genus Drosophila; species Drosophila simulans. Next base: position 128,928 of record NW_025416808.1, read on the forward strand.
ACACACACTTCAGGGAGACAAAAGATTATCCCAAAGGCTGCAAACTGAAGATGGCACACAAATTAAACTAAGCAAATGGAAAATTTTGCGCCCTCCTCCTCCTCGATTCTCATTAGTGGCACGTAAGCTACACGGCACAGTGCAAATATAGTTTTTGTTTCTAGTATATATTTCTAGTGTTTGTCAACTTAATATTTTTAACATATATTTACCGAATAGTTTTAGAATATTTTTTTTGCGCCCTCCTCCTCGATTCTCATTAGTGGCACGTAAGCTACACGGCACAGTGCAAATATAGTTTTTGTTTCTAGTATATATTTCTAGTGTTTGTCAACTTAATATTTTTAACATATATTTACCGAATATTTTTAAGTAAACTTAATCTTTCTAGTATATTTTTAATTTATAATATTTGATAATTTTATATATAATGTTTTTTGAAATTAAGTCAGTTCAATTCTTGGCCACGTCATCGTTAATGCTTATTAAAACGTATGCTGTTTACTTATAAAACTAAACTTGTAATGGTTTTGTTTTAATTTCATGTACCCTCTGGGAGCCAATAAGCTAGATGACCTGCGATGTAGTTTCATGAAATAAGTTCTTATGTTGTTTTCATAATCAAAAAATATTTAATATTAATTTGCGGTAATTAACTAGCAACATGAAATTTAAAACACTTGCTAATACATGACTAACGATACTGAGGTGAACACAAAATTTACTTCATAAAAATATTGACAATATCGAATTTAATATAAAATTCCAATTCGTAGGAAATCTACGTCCCAGAGACGGTATTCATGAATTGATGACGTGGTCCATTTGATATTTAGTCAGTTCTATTCTTGGCCACGTCTCCTTAATGCTAATTAAAACTAATACCCATTGTGTTTACAAATAACACTAAACTTGTAATGGTTTTGTTTTAATTACATATACCCTCTGGGAGCCAATAAGCTAGATGACCTGTGATGTAGTTTCAGATGCTGCGCGGATGTAAAATTAGCACTAGGGATGCCTTATATCAAGGACCTAAGAATAAGAGGTTCGTATCTAAATAATTCGTTATATTTTTAAAATAAGTTCTTATGTTGTTTTGATAATCGACAATCAAAATCAAAAAATATTTAATATTAATTAGCGGTAATTAACTAGCAACATGAAATTTAAAACATTTGCTAATAGATATACATGACTAAACATGCTAAGGTGAACACAAAATTTACTTTATAAAAATATTGACAATATCGAATTTAATATAAAATTCCAATTCGTAAGAAATCTACGTCCCAGAGATGGTATTCATGAATTGATGACGTGGTCCATTTGATATTAAGTCAGTTCCATTCTTGGCCACGTCATCGTTAATGCGAATTAAAACTTATGGCCATTGTGTTTACAAATAACACTAAACTTGTAATGGTTTTGTTTTAATTTCATGTACCCTCTGGGAGCCAATATGCTAGATGACCTGCGATGTAGTTTCAGGAGCTGCGCGGATGTAAAATTAGAACAAAGGATGTCGTAAATCAAGGACCAAAGAATAAGAGGTTCGTATCTAAATAATTCGTTATATTTTTAAAATAAGTTCTTATGTTGTTGTGATAATCGACAATCAAAATCAAAAAATATTTAATATTAATTAGCGATAATTAACTAGCAACATGAAATTTGAAACAATTGCTCATAGATATACATGACTAAATATGATAAGGTGTACACAAAATTTACTTCATAAAAATATTGACAATATCGAACTCGCGGACTCGATGTGGCATAAAATAAATAAATGACACGCTACACTCACACACATGCAAACAGCAGACTCCACACACACACACTTCAGGGAGACAAAAGATTATCCCAAAGGTTGCAAACTGAAGATGGCACACAAATTAAACTAAGCAAATGGAAAATTTTGCAATTAAAAATTTTGCGCCCTCCTCCTCCTCGATTCTCATTAGTGGCACGTAAGCTACACGGCACAGTGCAAATATAGTTTTTGTTTCTAGTATATATTTCTAGTGTTTGTCAACTTAATATTTTTAACATATATTTACCGAATAGTTTTAGAATATTTTTTTTGCGCCCTCCTCCTCGATTCTCATTAGTGGCACGTAAGCTACACGGCACAGTGCAAATATAGTTTTTGTTTCTAGTACATATTTCTAGTGTTTGTCAACTTAATATTTTTAACATATATTTACCGAATATTTTTAAGTAAACTTAATCTTTCTAGTATATTTTTAATTTATAATATTTGATAATTTTATATAAGTTAACACGAGCAAGTCAGAGGGGTGCGACGACCCGCCGAAATGCCATCCAAGACCGGATGGACCAACAATAACATCGGCGACGCTGAGCCAGCCCAGTAACGCATTTCGCTTTAGCGAAAGCGATGTGCAAGGGTCAGCGTAATGCGAGGCGGGCATGTGCGCGCTGGGTGACCGTCGAAGGCACGGAACTCCAGACGGCACGAGGCGCTGACTAAGCGCTCTGCTGGGACCGCTGCCTCCAACCGAAGACTTGGCGGCCTGAATAAATTTGATTTGCATTTAGTTCGTAAGATACCAGAATTCAGAGCAGTTGGCTCTAATAAAAAGAACCATTCAATACAAACGTATTTGGTTTAATTGACGCCCAACGCGCTTAAGTGTCGTAAAACCTTAAAATCCGTAGTAAAAAGATCTAGAAATCAAGGTCTCGTAATCGGGTTTTCTTTGACACTTCGGACTCGCGCGCTGCACAATAATAGTGAACAGCAACAAACAAACAAAATTATCTAATACAAAAGCAAAACAACGCTGCACAAGCAACAGTGAAAACCGCTGCATATCAACAGTAATCAGCTAAATCAACGACAGCCAGAGGATAAACGGATCAACCAGCTACCGTCTTCGATGCATTTTTATTATACCAGTATACCAATATAACATGTAAGTGAGATCTTTATTTTCAATTTACCTCTTTTAACGTCAACCAGACATGTGTGCCAATGTTTGAAAAAAAATACACATAATAAGTAACGAAATAAAAAAAAAAAGTGATTGCAATTAAAAGTTCAGGTATAGCGATTTTCATTTACAAGTTTAAAAAAAAAAAAAAAAACAAATGATGAAGAAGGAAAATTAAGCTCTTTCTCATACAAATTATAAAAAAAATTTAAAAAGTATCATTGTCCGATGTATAGAAACAGTAACGAAAACAACGACAGTGACGAAGACTTAATACAGAGCTATAAAGACATAAGAAATAATAGCCATCAAGGGGGTTACATTGACGGTACTGAGACCGACGAAGATATAGAATTAAGTAACTTAATTGACGGCTTTACAGACAAAGTAAAAATGGTTAACGACCAGGAATTTCAAAATCAACATCAGGACCTTCAACAAGAGACAACAGCAACACAAGAACAGGCGAAAACCTCAGGTACCATTAGTAATAAAGATGTAATTAGACTCATGGAAGCGGCCGTAAATGGCGCACTAGAGCATCAACAAAAAATATTTTCAGAAAAGCTTAAAGAGGTTGAGAATAGGCAGAGAGTAAATGAGGGTGGACCCCTAGTGGTATACGAGCAAATACCACATAACTCAGCTATCTCTTGTAATGAACCACTAGACTTAGTAAAGTCCATACCAAGTTTTGACGGAAAACAAGATGAGTATGTGGCATGGCGAACCGCAGCAGTTAACGCCTACGAAATCTACAAACCATATTTGGGTAGCTCTAGAACCTACCAGGCCGTAGGAATCATACGTAACAAGGTAATAGGCCCCGCGGGAGTAATGCTTACGTCACATAATACAGTACTAAATTTTGATGCTATAATAGCTAGAATGGACTGCGCTTATGCAGAACAAACTCCAATCGAGGTAACGCAACAACAAATGCTTACTATGCGTCAGGGAGAACTTCCCCTAATGACTTTTTATAATGAGATTGAGAGAAAGCTAACTCTTATTATTAGTAAGACTTTGTTGTCTTATGACACAAATACTGCCGCTATCTTAAATAATAGGTCACGGCAGGACGCTTTGACCGCTTTTGTGACCGGGTTAAAAAAATCAGTCCGACATGTAGTTCTCTCAGCTGCGCCCAAAGATTTGCCATCAGCATTGGCTGTGGCTCAACGGGCAGAGTCTTGCAATGAGCGAGCCTGGTTCGTTGCAAACTTTAATAAAAATTTAGAGGACAAATCCTACAATTCAGAAAACCGTCGCCAGGGTAACCGTTTTCATAACACCCCACAAGGTAATAACCACAACAACTCCCAGGGTGTTTTCCAGAGAAATCAAAACAATAATGCACCGGGCACTAGTAACCAAACTAGAGGCTCTCAATTTTCTAAAAACCAAGGACATAAAGGCCAAACGCAACAGAACAGTGAATCAAATAATCCTCGTAAAAGCTATTCTCAAAATCTAGGTCCTGAACCAATGGACGTTGATCCCACATCACGTTCTAAATTTAGGGGCGAGCAGACAGCTCGCAGTCGTCAATGGTTGAACCATACGACCCAAGAGCAGTCGCATGACCAGGAGTATAGGGTAAAGTCATCCTACGAAGCAGCGGAAATCGAGGCAGATAACACGTCCGATTCGGAATCATGTAATTTTTTAGGGGAACGTCCCTGCTCCCGTACATAATTCGTACGATAGCGGGGCGGGAAATCAGGTTACTGTTAGATACAGGAGCCTCCAAAAATTACATAAAACCTTTATCTGAACTAAAACACTTCAAACCGGTGGAAACACCATTTGAAGTTACATCAATCCATGGGCACACAAAAATAAAACAAAAGTGTCTGATCCATCTATTCAATGTTAAGTCATACTTTTTCTTGTTAAACAACCTGAACGGATATGACGGAATTGTTGGACTAGATGTACTAAAAAGGGTCAATGCAAAAATTGATCTAACAAAAAACATCATTGAGCATGATCATGGTACAGAGCAGATTTTTTACTCAAAATGCAGAAATGTAAACTTTATTAACATCAATGACGTGGACGTGCCAAACGCCGTCAACGAAGATTTTAAAAAGATGATCAAAAACAGATCAAAAGCCTTTGCGGACCCAAACGAGTCCCTCCCCTTTAATATAAATACGGTCGCCACGATCCGCACTGACGGGGAACCTGTATATTCAAAACTTTACCCATATCCGATGGGTGTAGCCGATTTCGTCAATTCAGAAGTTAAACAACTTCTAGCAGACGGAATAATAAGACCATCCCGGTCGCCTTACAATAACCCAATTTGGGTTGTTGATAAGAAGGGTTTTGACGAAGAAGGTCATAGGAAGAAACGTCTCGTTATTGACTTCAGAAAACTGAATCAGAAAACAATTGATGACAAGTATCCTATACCATCCATATCGACCATACTGTCGAACATTGGAAAAGCCCAGTACTTCACGACTCTTGATCTGAAGTCGGGCTTCCATCAAATTGAGCTCGCGGAGCGCGATCGAGAAAAGACAGCTTTTTCGGTCAACAATGGGAAGTATGAATTCTGCAGACTTCCCTTTGGTTTAAAAAATGCCCCTAGTATTTTCCAACGGGCCATAGATGATGTTCTGAGAGATCACATCGGTAAAACTTGCTATGTCTACGTCGATGACGTAATCATTTTCTCCCAAACAATGGAGAGTCATGTCAACGATATAAACACGGTCCTAAAAACTTTGTGCGATGCAGGCATGAGAGTGTCTGTAGAAAAATCTATGTTCTTTAAGGAGAACGTAGAATATTTGGGATTCATAGTGTCCCGAGGGGGAATTAAAACTTCGCCTGAAAAGGTTAAGGCTATAAAAGAATTTCAACCTCCATCAACACTGTTCAGTCTCAGGTCATTTCTGGGACTGGCCAGTTATTATAGATGTTTCATAAAGGGGTTTGCTAGCATCGCAAGACCTCTGACGAATATTCTAAAAGGTGACAATGGAAAAATTGGTGCAAACCACTCAAAGAAAGTCAAACTAGAGCTGACCAACGAGCAGCGAAAATCATTTGAAAAACTTAGAAACATCCTGGAGTCTGAGGATGTCATGTTGGCATACCCAGATTTCACTCAGCCATTTGACTTGACCACTGACGCCTCTGGAAGCGGCCTAGGGGCTGTTCTTTCACAGAAAGGTCGTCCAATCACCATGATCTCTCGTACGTTACGCGGAACAGAGATTTCAATGGCAACAAATGAACGAGAACTACTAGCAATAGTATGGGCACTCCAAAATCTCAGAAGCTATTTATATGGCGTAAAGAAGTTAAACATCTTCACCGACCATCAACCACTGACCGGTTCAATGTCGGATAAAAATCCGAATCCCAGGCTCAAAAGGTGGAAAGCGTTTGTTGATGAACATAACGCACAAGTGTTCTACAAGCCGGGTAAGGAAAACCACGTAGCCGACGCCTTGTCGCGGCAAAACGTAAATGCTTTAGATAACGATACACACTCCGACATCGTTACTATCCACAGCGAGGAGTCGTTGACCTACACTATAGAGTCAACGGAAAAACCTGTAAACTGTTTCAGGAACCAAATAGTGATCGAACAGGCAGATTTCCCGTCTATAAAGTCGATCATCCTTTTTAAATCAAAAACGCGTCACATTGTGCGATTTACAGACCGCACAACACTGCTTCGCTCACTAGAAGATTTAGTAAAAATAGATGTCGTCAATGCAATCCACTGCGAGCTACCTATACTCGCCTTCATTCAGCACGATTTAATCGTCGCTTTTCCCTCGACGACATTTAGACATTGTAAAAGCTTGGTCACCGATATAACAAACAGTACCGAGCAAAGGGAAATTATGACCACGGAACACAATAGGGCCCATAGAGCAGGACAGGAAAACGTAAAACAGGTCCTTCGTGACTACTTTTTTCCCAAAATGGGCCAGCTAGCGGCAGAAATCACCGCAAATTGCAGAACATGTTCCAAAGCAAAATACAATCGTCACCCAGTGCAACAAACCATAGCGGAAACACCAATTCCCGGTTATACTGGGGAAATTATCCACATAGATATATTTTCAACTGATCAAAAGCATTTTCTAACTTGTATCGACAAATTTTCAAAATTCGCTATAGTCCAACCAATCGATTCAAGAGCAATCGTAGATATCAAAACTCCGATACTACAACTAATAAATCTGTTCCCTAAAATAAAAACAGTTTATTGCGACAATGAAAGGTCTATCAACTCACAAACCATACGAACCATCCTAGAAAATAGGTATGGTATACAGGTCTCAAATGCGCCCCCCTTGCACAGCACGTCTAATGGCCAAGTTGAGAGATTTCATAGCACCCTAGCAGAAATCGCACGGTGCATCAAGATAGATCAAAACATAACCGAGACGACCGACCTCATTCTATTTGCAACAATAGAATATAACAGAACTGTCCACTCGGTTACAAATAAAAAGCCTCATGAAATAGTTCACGCTATTCCACCAGATTTTGCGGGCACAATAAGAGACAAGATCAAAGAGGCTCAAGAGAAAACACTTAGGTACTCAAATGAACACAAAGACAATAAGCAGTACCAAGTAGGCGAAAAAGTCTGGTTAAAAACCAACAGACGCCTGGGTACCAAATTAACGCCACTCTGCTCAGAAGAGGTCATTGAGGCTGATCTGGGCACGACAGTGCTTATTAAAGGGAGGGTGGTCCATAAGGACAACCTTCGTTAAGAGGGTGCCCAATTTAATTTAAAATTTTTTTTTACATTTTTTTATATTATCACTTTTTTATACTTTAGTGGCGTTTGTTACTCTCTATATTTTATATTTTTCGCACTTAGGTTAGGAAACTTGCTACTCCCGTTAGTCCTACTGACAACTCCCTCTTGGACCATAAAACTAAACGAATACTCACACGCTAACCACATACCAATAATGGACGGAGATATTACTTTATGGGACGAGTACGGTTACATGGGACATACAACGAACGTTACATCGTACGAGACTTACGCAGACGAGACGAAACACGCAATGGACTTCTTCGTGAAGGAGCACATGAGACGGGTACTTGAAACGGACTTGGAACGAATAGAGACTCTTCTGGACACACTAAAGGTACGTCACCGACATGCCCGTAGTCTTAATTTCATAGGGACTGCTTTAAAAGCAATAGCGGGGACACCTGACTCTGACGACTGGGACCAGGTGAGGCTTAGACAGGGACAGCTAACGGACTCGGTAAATGGACAGATAGAAATAAACGACAAAATACAATTGCAATTAAGCACACTGACCTCATCCATGAATTCTATTTTAAAATCAGACAACTTAGACACAGAACATTTGTACGAGACAATTTTGGCAAAAAACCGTGTTGTAATTCAAGAGCTTGAAAATTTAATACTTGCAATCACCCTTTCTAAATTAAACGTAATAAGTCCAATAATCCTGAATGACGTTGACGTAAAGGAGATTGAAAGTAAACATCCCACAAACGTTAGCGTGTCAGATATTTTAGAGGTAGCTAGCATAAAAACTTTTCAAAATCGAGACCTATTGTACTTTTTAATAAAATTTCCGAAGCCTTTGTTAACTTGTAGAAAAATAAGAATATTCCCAGTACAGCATGAAAATAGAATCTTAGATTTCGAGGACGGTAGCACGGTCGCGGATTGCGGTACGGAAACCTTCGCGGTCAAGGACTGCAATGTATCAGCGGGCACCACCTTCTGCAGGAGATCGAAAGCGCCAACTTGCGCACAACAACTCATCTCTGGCATGGTCGCCCATTGCAACACCCAGCCTGGACACTTGGACCCAGTCACCATGATCGACGAGGGAATGCTCATCACCAACGATGTAACGATAAATATCACCGACGAAAAGGGAATAAGCCGGATGATATCAGGAACTTACCTGGTATCGTATACCGAAAAAATTAAAATAAACGGCACCCTTTACGTCAACAATATCGGAACATCAAAGAAGAAAGCCGCAGTTTCAGCCATGGCCCAAGTAAACGTTCTGAGGCATCTAGAGCGCCTTAGTCTGTCATCAATTCACGGAATGAGCGTTAAAAATCTGCAGCACATCAACCACCTCCAATCCCGACTGCCATCAGGCAACACCTGGATCTTTTGCTCTGTCTCCTCCACAGCCTCAATAACCCTGGTCATCATCTTTCTTATCTACCGTCTGAAAGCCAAACGTCAACAACCATCTAAGACCATTGAATCCGGGGACGACTTCATCTTAAGACAAGGAGGAGTTAACACGAGCAAGTCAGAGGGGTGCGACGACCCGCCGAAATGCCATCCAAGACCGGATGGACCAACAATAACATCGGCGACGCTGAGCCAGCCCAGTAACGCATTTCGCTTTAGCGAAAGCGATGTGCAAGGGTCAGCGTAATGCGAGGCGGGCATGTGCGCGCTGGGTGACCGTCGAAGGCACGGAACTCCAGACGGCACGAGGCGCTGACTAAGCGCTCTGCTGGGACCGCTGCCTCCAACCGAAGACTTGGCGGCCTGAATAAATTTGATTTGCATTTAGTTCGTAAGATACCAGAATTCAGAGCAGTTGGCTCTAATAAAAAGAACCATTCAATACAAACGTATTTGGTTTAATTTATATAATGTTTTTTGAAATTAAGCCAGTTCAAGTCTTGGCCACGTCATCGTTAATGCTTATTAAAACGTATGCTGTTTACTTATAAAACTAAACTTGTAGTGGTTTTGTTTTAATTTCATGTACCCTCTGGGAGCCAATAAGCTAGATGACCTGCGATGTAGTTTCAGGAGCTGCGCGGATGTAAAATTAGAACAAAGGATGTCGTAAATCAAGGACCAAAGAATATGAGGTTCGTATCTAAATAATTCGTTATGTTTTTAAAATAAGTTCTTATTTTGTTTTGATAATCGAAAATCAAAATCAAAAAATATTTAATATTAATTAGCGGTAATTAACTAGCAACATGAAATTTAAAATAATTGCTAATAGATACACATGACTAAATATGCTAAGGTGAACACAAAATTTACTTCATAAAAATATTGACAATATCGTATTTAATATAAAATTCCAATTCGTAGGAAATCTACGTACCAGAGATGGTATTCATATATTGATGACGTGGTCCTTTTAATATTAAGTCAGTTTTATTCATGGCCACGTCATCGTTAATGCTAATTAAAACTTAATCCCATTGTGTTTACAAATAACACTAAACTTGTAATGGTTTTGTTTTAATTTCATGTACCCTCTGGGAGCCAATAAGCTAGATGACCTGCGATGTAGTTTCATGAAATAAGTTCTTATGTTGTTTTCATAATCGACAATCAAAATCAAAAAATATTTAATATTAATTAGCGGTAATTAACTAGCAACATGAAATTTAAAACACTTGCTAATACATGGCTAACGATGCTGAGGTGAACACAAAATTTACTTCATAAAAATATTGACAATATCGAATTTAATATAAAATTCAAATTCGTAGGAAATCTACGTACCAGAGATGGTATTCATATATTGATGACGTGGTCCTTTTGATATTAAGTCAGTTCTATTCTTGGCCACGTCATCGTTAATGCTAATTAAAACTTATGCCCATTGTGTTTACAAATAACACTAAACTTGTAATGGTTTTGTTTTAATTTCATGTACCCTCTGGGAGCCAATAAGCTAGATGACCTGTGATGTAGTTTCAGATGCTGCGCGGATGTCAAATTAGCACAAAGGATGTCGTAAATCAAGGACCAAAGAATGAGAGGTTCGTCTCTAAATAATTCGTTATATTTTTAAAATAAGTTCTTATGTTGTTTTGATAATCGACACTCAAAATAAAAAAATATTTCATATTAATTAGCGGTAATTAACTAGCAACATAAAATTTTAAATAATTGCTCATAGATATACGTGACTAATACGTGATTTTGTGTTCACCTCAAAATTTACTTTATAAAAATATTGACAATATCGAACTCGCGGACTCGATGTGGCATAAAATAAATAAATGACAAGCTACACTCACACACATGCAAACAGCAGACTCTACACACACACATACAGACACACACTTCAGGGAGACAAAAGATTATCCCAAAGGCTGCAAACTGAAGATGGCACACACACACAATGAGAGAATAAGTAATTAACTTAGAAATTAAACTAAGCAAATGGAAAATTTTGCAAGTAAAAATTATGAGCCCTCCTCCTCGATTCTCATTAGTGGCACATAAGCTACACGGCACAGTGCAAATATAGTCAACTTAGTATTTTTATCATATATATACCGAATATTTTTAGAATATTTTTTAAATATTACTAATTTAAATTAAACCAAGCAAATGGAAAATTTTGCAAATAAAAATTTTGCACCCTTTGCCTCGATTCTCATTAGTGGCACGTAAGCTACACGGCACAGTGCAAATATAGTTTTTGTTTCTAGTATATATTTCTAGTGTTTGTCAACTTAATATTTTTAACATATATTTACCGAATATTTTTAAGTAAACTTAATCTTTCTAGTATATTTTTAATTTATAATATTTGATAATTTTATATATAATGTTTTTTGAAATTAAGTCAGTTCTAGTCTGGGCCACGTCATCGTTAATGCTAATTAAAACGTATGCTGTTTACTTATAAAACTAAACTTGTAATGGTTTTGTTTTAATTTCATGTATCCTCTGGGAGCCAATAAGCTAGATGACCTGTGATGTAGATTCAGGATCTGCGCTGATGTAAAATCAGAACAAAGGATGTCGTAAATCAAGGACCAAAGAAAAGGAGGTTCGTATCTAAATAATTCGTTATATTTCTAAAATAAGTTCTTATGTTGTTTTGATAATCGACAATCAAAATCAAAAAATATTTAATATTAATTAGCGTTAATTAACTAGCAACATTAAATTTAAAACAAGTGCTAATAGATATACATGACTAACGATGCTGAGGTGAACACAAAATTTACTTCATAAAAATATTGACAATATCGAATTTAATATAAAATTTCAATTCGTAGGAAATCTACGTCCCAGAGACGGTATTCATATATTGATGACGTGGTCCATTTGATATTAAGTCAGTTCTATTCTTGGCCACGTCATCGTTACTGCTAATTAAAACTTATGCCCATTGTGTTTACAAATAACACAAAACTTGTAATGGTTTTGTTTAAATTACATGTACCCTCTGGAAGCCAACAAGCTAGATGGCCTGCGATATAGTTTCAGATCCTGCGCGGATGTAAAATTAGGACACAGGATGTCGTAAATCAAGGACCTAGGAATAAAAGGTGCGTATCTAATTAATTCGTTATTTTTTTAAAATAAGTATGTACTTATGTTGTTTTGATAATAGGCAATCAAATCAAAAAATATTTATTATTAATTAGCGGTTATTAACTACAACATGAAATTGCTACAACATGCAATTGCTAACAGATATACATAACAAAATATGCTATTGTGAAAGTTATAATGGTTTAGTTTCAATTATAAGTTCCCTTTGGAAGCCAATACGCTAGATAACCTACGATGTAATTTTAGGAGCTATGCGAATGTACAATCAGCGAATAGGATGTCATAAATCAAGGACCATAGAATAAGAGGTTTGTATCTAAATAATTCGATATATTTTTAAAATAAGTTCTTATGTTGTTTTGATAATCGACGATCAAAATCACAAAATATTTAATATTAATTAGCGGTAATTAACTAGCAACATGAAATTTAAAACACTTGCTAATACATGGCTAACGATGCTGAGGTGAACACAAAATTTACTTCATAAAAATATTGACAATATCGAATTTTTTAAATAAAATTCCAATTCATATGAAATCTACGTACCAGAGATGGTATTCATAAGTGATGTTTGATATTAAGTCAGTTCCATTCTTGGCCACGTCATCGTTAATGCTAATTAAAACTTATGCCCATTGTGTTTACAAATAACACTAAGCTTGTAATGGTTTTGTTTTAATTTCATATACCCTCTGGGAGCCAATAAGCTAGATGACCTGCGATGTAGTTTCAGGAGCTGCGCGGATGTAAAATTAGAACAAAGGATGTCGTAAATCAAGGACCAAAGAATAAGAGGTTCGTATCTAAATAATTCGTTATATTTTTAAAATAAGTTCTTATGTATTATGTATTATGTATGTAGTAAATATTACTAATTTAAATTAAACTAAGCAAATGGAAAATTTTGCAAATAAAAATTTTGCACCCTTCGCCTCGATTCTCATTAGTGGCACGTAAGCTACACGGCACAGTGCAAATATAGTTTTTGTTTCTAGTATATATTTCTAGTGTTTGTCAACTTAATATTTTCAACATATATTTACCGAATATTTTTAGAATATTTTTAAGTAAACTTAATCTTTCTAGTATATTTTTAATTTATAATTTTGTGTAATTTTATGTATAATGTTTTTTGAAATTATGTCAGTTCTAGTCCTGGCCACGTCATCGTTAATGCTAATTAAAACTTATGCCCGTTGTGTTTACAAATAAAACTAAACTTGTAATGGTTTTTTTTTAATTACATGTATCCTCTGGGAGCCAATAAGCTAGATGACCTGCGATGTAGTTTCAGGAGCTGCGCTGATGTAAAATCAGAACAAAGGATGTCGTAAATCAAGGACCAAAGAATAAGAGGTTCGTATCTAAATAATTCGTTATATTTCTAAAATAAGTTCTTATGTTGTTTTGAAAATCGACAATCACAATCAAAAAATATTTATCAACTACAACATGAAATTTATAACAATTGCTAATAGATATACATGACTAACGATGCTGAGGTGAACACAAAATTTACTTCATAAAAATATTGACAATATCGAATTTAATATAAAATTTCAATTCGTAGGAAATCTACGTCCCAGAGACGGTATTCATATATTGATGACGTGGTCCATTTGATATTAAGTCAGTTCTATTCTTGGCCACGTCATCGTTACTGCTAATTAAAACTTATGCCCATTGTGTTTACAAATAACACTAAACTTTTAATGGTTTTGTTTTAATTTCATGTACCCTCTGGGAGCCAATAAGCTAGATGACCTGCGATGTAGTTTCAGGAGCTGCGCGGATGTAAAATTAGAACAAAGGATGTCGTAAATCAAGGACCAAAGAATAAGAGGTTCATATCTAAATAATTCGTTATATTTTTAAAATAAGTAAGTACTTATGTTGTTTTGATAATAGACAATCAAATCAAAAAATATTTAATAATAATTAGCGGTTATTAACTACAACATGAAATTGCTACAACATGCAATTGCTAATAGATATACATAACAAAATATGCTACTGTGAAAGTTATAATGGTTTAGTTTCAATTATAAGTTCCCTCTGGAAGCCAATACGCTAGATAACCTACGATGTAAGTTTAGGAGCTATGCGAATGTACAATCAGCGAATAGGATGTCATAAATCAAGGACCATAGAATAAGAAGTTTGTATCTAAATAATTCGATATATTTTTAAAATAAGTTCTTATGTTGTTTTGATAATCTACAATCAAAATCAAAGAATATTTAATATTAATTAGCGTTAATTAACTAGCAACATTAAATTTAAAACAAGTGCTAATAGATATACATGACTAACGATGCTGAGGTGAACACAAAATTTACTTCATAAAAATATTGACAATATCGAATTTAATATAAAATTTCAATTCGTAGGAAATCTACGTCCCAGAGACGGTATTCATATATTGATGACGTGGTCCATTTGATATTAAGTCAGTTCTATTCTTGGCCACGTCATCGTTACTGCTAATTAAAACTTATGCCCATTGTGTTTACAAATAACACAAAACTTGTAATGGTTTTGTTTAAATTACATGTACCCTCTGGAAGCCAACAAGCTAGATGGCCTGCGATATAGTTTCAGATCCTGCGCGGATGTAAAATTAGGACACAGGATGTCGTAAATCAAGGACCTAGGAATAAAAGGTGCGTATCTAATTAATTCGTTATTTTTTTAAAATAAGTAAGTACTTATGTTGTTTTGATAATAGGCAATCAAATCAAAAAATATTTAATATTAATTAGCGGTTATTAACTACAACATGAAATTGCTACAACATGCAATTGCTAACAGATATACATAACAAAATATGCTATTGTGAAAGTTATAATGGTTTAGTTTCAATTATAAGTTCCCTTTGGAAGCCAATACGCTAGATAACCTACGATGTAATTTTAGGAGCTATGCGAATGTACAATCAGCGAATAGGATGTCATAAATCAAGGACCATAGAATAAGAGGTTTGTATCTAAATAATTCGATATATTTTTAAAATAAGTTCTTATGTTGTTTTGATAATCGACGATCAAAATCAAAAAATATTTAATATTAATTAGCGGTAATTAACTAGAAACATGAAATTTAAAACACTTGCTAATACATGACTAACGATGCTGAGGTGAACACAAAATTTACTTCATAAAAATATTAACAATATCGAATTTTTAAAATAAAATTCCAATTCATATGAAATCTACGTACCAGAGATGGTATTCATAATTCATGTTTGATATTAAGTCAGTTCTATTCTTCACCACGTCATCGTTAATGCTAATTAAAACGTATGTCCATTGTGTTTACAAATAACACTAAACTTGTAATGGTTTTGTTTTAATTTCATGTACCCTCTGGGAGCCAATAAGCTAGATGACCTGCGATGTAGTTTCAGGAGCTGCGCGGATGTAAAATTAGAACAAAGGATGTCGTAAATCAAGGACTAAAGAATATGAGGTTCGTATCTAAATAATTCGTTATGTTTTTAAAATAAGTTCTTATTTTGTTTTGATAATCGAAAATCAAAATCAAAAAATATTTCATATTAACTAGCGGTAATTAACTAGCAACATGAAATTTAAAATAATTGCTCATAGATATACATGACTAAATACGCTAAGGTGAACACAAAATTTACTTCATAAAAATATTGACAATATCGAATTTAACACAAAATTCCAATTCGTAGGAAATCTACGTACCAGAGATGGTATTCATATATTGATGACGTGGTCCTTTTGATATTAAGTCAGTTCTATTCATGGCCACGTCATCGTTAATGCTAATTAAAACTTATGCCCATTGTGTTTACAAATAACACTAAACTTGTAATGGTTTTGTTTTAATTTCATGTACCATCTGGGAGCCAATAAGCTGGATGACCTGCGATATAGTTTCATGAAATAAGTTCTTATGTTGTTTTCATAATCGACAATCAAAATCAAAAAATAGTTAATATTAATTAGCGGTAATAAACTAGCAACATGAAATTTAAAACACTTGCTAATACATGGCTAACGATGCTGAGGTGAACACAAAATTTACTTCATAAAAATATTGACAATATCGAATTTAATATAAAATTC
Source organism: Drosophila simulans (assembly GCF_016746395.2). NCBI lineage: Eukaryota > Metazoa > Arthropoda > Insecta > Diptera > Drosophilidae > Drosophila > Drosophila simulans. Next base: position 145,322 of record NW_025416808.1, read on the forward strand.
CAATTCGTAGGAAATCTACGTACCAGAGATGGTATTCATATATTGATGACGTGGTCCTTTTGATATTAAGTCAGTTCTATTCTTGGCCACGTCATCGTTAATGCTAATTAAAACTTATGCCCATTGTGTTTACAAATAACACTAAACTTGTAATGGTTTTGTTTTAATTTCATGTACCCTCTGGGAGCCAATAAGCTAGATGACCTGTGATGTAGTTTCAGATGCTGCGCGGATGTCAAATTAGCACAAAGGATGTCGTAAATCAAGGACCAAAGAATGAGAGGTTCGTCTCTAAATAATTCGTTATATTTTTAAAATAAGTTCTTATGTTGTTTTGATAATCGACACTCAAAATAAAAAAATATTTCATATTAATTAGCGGTAATTAACTAGCAACATAAAATTTTAAATAATTGCTCATAGATAGACGTGACTAATACGTGATATACGTGATAAGGTGAACACAAAATTTACTTTATAAAAATATTGACAATATCGAACTCGCGGACTCGATGTAGCATAAAATAAATAAATGACAAGCTACACTCACACACATGCAAACAGCAGACTCTACACACACACATACAGACACACACTTCAGGGAGACAAAAGATTATCCCAAAGGCTGCAAACTGAAGATGGCACACACACACAATGAGAGAATAAGTAATTAACTTAGAAATTAAACTAAGCAAATGGAAAATTTTTGCAAGTAAAAATTATGAGCCCTCCTCCTCGATTCTCATTAGTGGCACATAAGCTACACGGCACAGTGCAAATATAGTCAACTTAGTATTTTTATCATATATATACCGAATATTTTTTAAATATTACTAATTTAAATTAAACCAAGCAAATGGAAAATTTTGCAAATAAAAATTTTGCACCCTTTGCCTCGATTCTCATTAGTGGCACGTAAGCTACACGGCACAGTGCAAATATAGTTTTTGTTTCTAGTATATATTTCTAGTGTTTGTCAACTTAATATTTTTAACATATATTTACCGAATATTTTTAAGTAAACTTAATCTTTCTAGTATATTTTTAATTTATAATATTTGATAATTTTATATATAATGTTTTTTGAAATTAAGTCAGTTCTAGTCTGGGCCACGTCATCGTTAATGCTAATTAAAACGTATGCTGTTTACTTATAAAACTAAACTTGTAATGGTTTTGTTTTAATTTCATGTATCCTCTGGGAGCCAATAAGCTAGATGACCTGTGATGTAGATTCAGGATCTGCGCTGATGTAAAATCAGAACAAAGGATGTCGTAAATCAAGGACCAAAGAAAAGGAGGTTCGTATCTAAATAATTCGTTATATTTCAAAAATAAGTTCTTATGTTGTTTTGATAATCGACAATCAAAATCAAGAAATATTTAATATTAATTAGCGTTAATTAACTAGCAACATTAAATTTAAAACAAGTGCTAATAGATATACATGACTAACGATGCTGAGGTGAACACAAAATTTACTTCATGAAAATATTGACAATATCGAATTTAATATAAAATTTCAATTCGTAGGAAATCTACGTCCCAGAGACGGTATTCATATATTGATGACGTGGTCCATTTGATATTAAGTCAGTTCTATTCTTGGCCACGTCATCGTTACTGCTAGTTAAAACTTATGCCCATTGTGTTTACAAATATCACTAAACTTCTAATGGTTTCTTTTTAATTACATGTACCCTCTGGGAGCCAATAAGCCAGATGACCTGTGATGTGGATTCAGATGCTGCGCGGATGTAAAATTAGCACAAAGGATGTCGTAAATCAAGGACCAAAGAATAAGAGGTTCGTATCTAAATAATTCGTTATATTTTTAAAAAAAGTTATAATATTGTATTGATAACCGACAATCAAAATCAAAAAATATTTCATATTAATTAGCGGTAATTAACGAGCAACATGAAATTTAAAATAATTGCTCATAGATATACGTGACTAATACGTGATATACGTGATAAGGTGAACACAAAATTTACTTTATAAAAATATTGACAATATCGAACTAGCGGACTCGATGTGGCATAAAATACATAAATGACAAGCTACACTCACACACATGCAAACAGCAGACTCTACACACACACATACACACACACACTTCAGGGAGACAAAAGATTATCCCAAAGGCTACAAACTGAAGATGGCACACACACACAATGAGAGAATAAGTAATTAACTTAGAAATTAAACTAAGCAAATGGAAAATTTTGCAAGTAAAAATTATGCGCCCTCCTCCTCGATTCTCATTAGTGGCACATAAGCTACACGGCACAGTGCAAATATAGTCAACTTAGTATTTTTATCATATATATACCGAATATATATACCGAATGTTTTTTAAATATTACTAATTTAAATTAAACCAAGCAAATGGAAAATTTTGCAAATAAAAATTTTGCACCCTTTGCCTCGATTCTCATTAGTGGCACGTAAGCTACACGGCACAGTGCAAATATGGTTTTTGTTTCTAGTATATATTTCTAGTGTTTGTCAACTTAATATTTTTAACATATATTTACCGAATATTTTTAAGTAAACTTAATCTTTCTAGTATATTTTTAATTTATAAAATTTGATAATTTTATATATAATGTTTTTTGAAATTAAGTCAGTTCTAGTCTGGGCCACGTCATCGTTAATGCTAATTAAAACGTATGCTGTTTACTTATAAAACTAAACTTGTAATGGTTTTGTTTTAATTTCATGTATTCTCTGGGAGCCAATAAGCTAGATGACCTGTGATGTAGATTCAGGATCTGCGCTGATGTAAAATCAGAACAAAGGATGTCGTAAATCAAGGACCAAAGATTAAGAGGTTCGTATCTAAATAATTCGTTATATTTCTAAAATAAGTTCTTATGTTGTTTTGAAAATCGACAATCAAAATCAAAAAATATTTATCAACTACAACATGAAATTTATAACAATTGCTAATAGATATACATGACTAACGATGCTGAGGTGAACAAAAAATTTACTTCATAAAAATATTGACAATATCGAATTTAATATAAAATTTCAATTCGTAGGAAATCTACGTCCCAGAGACGGTATTCATATATTGATGACGTGGTCCATTTGATATTAAGTCAGTTCTATTCTTGGCCACGTCATCGTTACTGCTAGTTAAAACTTATGCCCATTGTGTTTACAAATATCACTAAACTTCTAATGATTTTTTTTTAATTACATGTACCCTCTGGGAGCCAATAAGCCAGATGACCTGTGATGTGGATTCAGATGCTGCGCGGATGTAAAATTAGCACAAAGGATGTCGTAAATCAAGGACCTAAGAATAAAAGGTGCGTATCTAACTAATTCGTTATATTTTTAAAATAAGTAAGTACTTATGTTGTTTTGATAATAGACAATCAAATCAAAAAATATTTAATAATAATTAGCGGTTATTAACTACAACATGAAATTGCTACAACATGCAATTGCTAATAGATATACATAACAAAATATGCTACTGTGAAAGTTATAATGGTTTAGTTTCAATTATAAGTTCCCTCTGGAAGCCAATACGCTAGATAACCTACGATGTAAGTTTAGGAGCTATGCGAATGTACAATCAGCGAATAGGATGTCATAAATCAAGGACCATAGAATAAGAAGTTTGTATCTAAATAATTCGATATATTTTTAAAATAAGTTCTTATGTTGTTTTGATAATCGACAATCAAAATCAAAAAATATTTAATATTAATTAGCGTTAATTAACTAGCAACATTAAATTTAAAACAAGTGCTAATAGATATACATGACTAACGATGCTGAGGTGAACACAAAATTTACTTCATAAAAATATTGACAATATCGAATTTAATATAAAATTTCAATTCGTAGGAAATCTACGTCCCAGAGACGGTATTCATATATTGATGACGTGGTCCATTTGATATTAAGTCAGTTCTATTCTTGGCCACGTCATCGTTACTGCTAATTAAAACTTATGCCCATTGTGTTTACAAATAACACAAAACTTGTAATGGTTTTGTTTAAATTACATGTACCCTCTGGAAGCCAACAAGCTAGATGGCCTGCGATATAGTTTCAGATCCTGCGCGGATGTAAAATTAGGACACAGGATGTCGTAAATCAAGGACCTAGGAATAAAAGGTGCGTATCTAATTAATTCGTTATTTTTTTAAAATAAGTAAGTACTTATGTTGTTTTGATAATAGGCAATCAAATCAAAAAATATTTAATATTAATTAGCGGTTATTAACTACAACATGAAATTGCTACAACATGCAATTGCTAACAGATATACATAACAAAATATGCTATTGTGAAAGTTATAATGGTTTAGTTTCAATTATAAGTTCCCTTTGGAAGCCAATACGCTAGATAACCTACGATGTAATTTTAGGAGCTATGCGAATGTACAATCAGCGAATAGGATGTCATAAATCAAGGACCATAGAATAAGAGGTTTGTATCTAAATAATTCGATATATTTTTAAAATAAGTTCTTATGTTTTTTTGATAATCGACGATCAAAATCACAAAATATTTAATATTAATTAGCGGTAATTAACTAGCAACATGAAATTTAAAACACTTGCTAATACATGACTAACGATGCTGAGGTGAACACAAAATTTACTTCATAAAAATATTGACAATATCGAATTTTTTAAATAAAATTCCAATTCATATGAAATCTACGTACCAGAGATGGTATTCATAATTGATGTTTGATATTAAGTCAGTTCCATTCTTGGCCACGTCATCGTTAATGCTAATTAAAACTTATGCCCATTGTGTTTACAAATAACACTAAACTTTTAATGGTTTTGTTTTAATTTCATATACCCTCTGGGAGCCAATAAGCTAGATGACCTGCGATGTAGTTTCAGGAGCTGCGCGGATGTAAAATTAGAACAAAGGATGTCGTAAATCAAGGACCAAAGAATAAGAGGTTCATATCTAAATAATTCGTTATATTTTTAAAATAAGTAAGTACTTATGTTGTTTTGATAATAGACAATCAAATCAAAAAATATTTAATAATAATTAGCGGTTATTAACTACAACATGAAATTGCTACAACATGCAATTGCTAATAGATATACATAACAAAATATGCTACTGTGAAAGTTATAATGGTTTAGTTTCAATTATAAGTTCCCTCTGGAAGCCAATACGCTAGATAACCTACGATGTAAGTTTAGGAGCTATGCGAATGTACAATCAGCGAATAGGATGTCATAAATCAAGGACCATAGAATAAGAAGTTTGTATCTAAATAATTCGATATATTTTTAAAATAAGTTCTTATGTTGTTTTGATAATCTACAATCAAAATCAAAGAATATTTAATATTAATTAGCGTTAATTAACTAGCAACATTAAATTTAAAACAAGTGCTAATAGATATACATGACTAACGATGCTGAGGTGAACACAAAATTTACTTCATAAAAATATTGACAATATCGAATTTAATATAAAATTTCAATTCGTAGGAAATCTACGTCCCAGAGACGGTATTCATATATTGATGACGTGGTCCATTTGATATTAAGTCAGTTCTATTCTTGGCCACGTCATCGTTACTGCTAATTAAAACTTATGCCCATTGTGTTTACAAATAACACAAAACTTGTAATGGTTTTGTTTAAATTACATGTACCCTCTGGAAGCCAACAAGCTAGATGGCCTGCGATATAGTTTCAGATCCTGCGCGGATGTAAAATTAGGACACAGGATGTCGTAAATCAAGGACCTAGGAATAAAAGGTGCGTATCTAATTAATTCGTTATTTTTTTAAAATAAGTAAGTACTTATGTTGTTTTGATAATAGGCAATCAAATCAAAAAATATTTAATATTAATTAGCGGTTATTAACTACAACATGAAATTGCTACAACATGCAATTGCTAACAGATATACATAACAAAATATGCTATTGTGAAAGTTATAATGGTTTAGTTTCAATTATAAGTTCCCTTTGGAAGCCAATACGCTAGATAACCTACGATGTAATTTTAGGAGCTATGCGAATGTACAATCAGCGAATAGGATGTCATAAATCAAGGACCATAGAATAAGAGGTTTGTATCTAAATAATTCGATATATTTTTAAAATAAGTTCTTATGTTGTTTTGATAATCGACGATCAAAATCAAAAAATATTTAATATTAATTAGCGGTAATTAACTAGAAACATGAAATTTAAAACACTTGCTAATACATGACTAACGATGCTGAGGTGAACACAAAATTTACTTCATAAAAATATTAACAATATCGAATTTTTAAAATAAAATTCCAATTCATATGAAATCTACGTACCAGAGATGGTATTCATAATTCATGTTTGATATTAAGTCAGTTCTATTCTTCACCACGTCATCGTTAATGCTAATTAAAACTTATGCCCATTGTGTTTACAAATAACACTAAACTTGTAATGGTTTTGTTTTATTTTCATGTACCCTCTGGAAGCCAATAAGCTACATGACCTGCGATGTAGTTTCAGGAGCTGCGCTGATGTAAAAATTAAAACAAAGGATGTCGTAAATCAAGGACCAAAGAAAAAGAGGATCGTATCTAAATAATTCGTTATATTTTTAAAATAACTTCTTATATTGTTTTGATAATCGACAATCAAATCAAAAAATATTTAATATTAATTAGCGGTTATTAACTACAACATAAAATTTATAACAATTGCTAATAGATATACATAACAAAATATGCTATTGTAAAACTTATAATGGTTTAGTTTCAATTATAAGTTCCCTCTGAAAGCCATTACGCTAGATAACCTACGATGTAATTTTAGGAGCTATTCAAATGTACAATCAGCGAATAGGATGTCATAAATCAAGGACCATAGAATGAGAGGTTTATATCTAAATAATTCGATAATTTTTAAAATAAGTTCTTATGTTGTTTTGATAATCGACGATCAAAATCAAAAAATACTTAATATTAATTAGCTGTAATTAACTAGCAACATGAAATTTAAAACACTTGCTAATACATGACTAACGATGCTGAGGTGAACACAAAATTTACTTCATAAAAATATTAACAATATCGAATTTCTTAAATAAAATTCCAATTCATATGAAATCTACGTACCAGAGATGGTATTCATAATTGATGTTTGATATTAAGTCAGTTCTATTCTTGGCCACGTCATCGTTAATGCTAATTAAAACTTATGCTCATTGTGTTTACAAATAACACTAAACTTGTAATGGTTTTGTTTTAATTTCATGTACCCTCTGGGAGCCAATAAGCTAGATGACCTGCGATGTAGTTTCAGGAGCTGCGCGGATGTAAAATTAGAACAAAGGATGTCGTAAATCAAGGACCAAAGAATAAGAGGTTCGTATCTAAATAATTCGTTATATTTTTAAAATAAGTTCTTATGTTGTTTTGAAAATCGACAATCAAAATCAAAAAATATTTAATATTAATTAGCGGTTATTAACTACAACATGAAATTTATAACCATTGCTAATAGATATACATAACAAAATATGCTACTGTGAAAGTTATAATGGTTTAGTTTCAATTATAAATTCCCTCTGGAAGCCAATTTGCTAGATGACCTACGATGTAATATTAGAAGCTATCCGAATATACAATCAGCGAAAAGGATGTCATAATGCAAAGACCATAGAATAAGAGGTTTATATCTAAATAATTCGTTATATTTTTAAAATAAGTTCTTATGTTGTTTTGATTATAGACAATCAAAATCAAAAAATATTTAATATTAATAAGCGGTTATTTACTACAACATAAAATTTATAACAATTGCTAATAGATATACATGACTAAATATGCTAAGGTGTACACAAAATTTACTTCATAAAAATATTAACAATATCGAACTTAACACAAAATTTCATTTCGTAGGAAATGTACGTTCCACAGACGGTATTCATGAATTGATGACGTGGTCCATTTGATATTAAGTCAGTTCTATTCTTGGCCACGTCATCGTTAATGCTAATTAAAACTTATGCCCATTGTGTTTACAAATATCACTAAACTTCTAATGGTTTTGTTTTAATTACATGTACCCTCTGGGAGCCAATAAGTTAGATGACCTAAGATGTAGTTTCAGGAGCTGGGCGGATGTAAAATTAGAACAAGGATGTCGTAAATCAAGGACCAAAGAATAAGAGGTTCGTATCTAAATAATTCGTTATATTTTTAAAAAAAGTTATAATATTGTATTGATAACCGACAATCAAAATCAAAAAATATTTCATATTAATTAGCGGTAATTAACGAGCAACATGAAATTTAAAATAATTGCTCATAGATATACGTGACTAATACGTGATATACGTGATAAGGTGAACACAAAATTTACTTTATAAAAATATTGACAATATCGAACTAGCGGACTCGATGTGGCATAAAATACATAAATGACAAGCTACACTCACACACATGCAAACAGCAGACTCTACACACACACATACACACACACACTTCAGGGAGACAAAAGATTATCCCAAAGGCTGCAAACTGAAGATGGCACACACACACAATGAGAGAATAAGTAATTAACTTAGAAATTAAACTAAGCAAATGGAAAATTTTGCAAGTAAAAATTTTGCACCCTTTGCCTCGATTCTCATTAGTGGCACGTAAGCTACACGGCACAGTGCAAATATAGTTTTTGTTTCTAGTATATATTTCTAGTGTTTGTCAACTTAATATTTTTAACATATATTTACCGAATATTTTTAAGTAAACTTAATCTTTCTAGTATATTTTTAATTTATAATATTTGATAATTTTATATATAATGTTTTTTGAAATTAAGTCAGTTCTAGTCTGGGCCACGTCATCGTTAATGCTAATTAAAACGTATGCTGTTTACTTATAAAACTAAACTTGTAATGGTTTTGTTTTAATTTCATGTATCCTCTGGGAGCCAATAAGCTAGATGACCTGCGATGTAGTTTCAGGAGCTGCGCGGATGTAAAATTAGAACAAAGGATGTCGTAAATCAAGGACCAACGAATAAGAGGTTCGTATCTAAATAATTCGTTATATTTTTAAAATAAGTTCTTATGTTGTTTTGAAAATCGACAATCAAAATCAAAAAATATTTAATATTAATTAGCGGTTATTAACTACAACATAAAATTTATAACCATTGCTAATAGATATACATAACAAAATATGCTACTGTGAAAGTTATAATGGTTTAGTTTCAATTATAAGTTCCCTCTGGAAGCCAATACGCTAGATGACCTACGATGTAATATTAGGAGCTATCCGAATATACAATCAGCGAAAAGGATGTCATAAATCAAGGACCATAGAATAAGAGGTTTATATCTAAATAATTCGTTATATTTTTAAAATAAGTTCTTATGTTGTTTTGATTATAGACAATCAAAATCAAAAAATATTTAATATTAATTAGCGGTTATTAATTACAACATAAAATTTATAACAAAAGCTAATAGCTATACATGACAAAATATGCTAAGGTTTACACAAAATTTACTTCATAAAAATATTGACAATATCGAATTTAACACAAAATTCCAATTCGTAGGAAATCTACGTACCAGAGATGGTATTCATATATTGATGACGTGGTCCATTTGATATTAAGTCAGTTCTAGTCTTGGCCACGTCATCGTTAATGCTAACTAAAACTTATGCCCATTGTGTTTACAAATATCACTAAACTTCTAATGGTTTTGTTTTAATTACATGTACCCTCTGGGAGCCAATAAGTTAGATGACCTAAGATGTAGTTTCAGGAGCTGCGCGGATGTAAAATTAGAACAAGGATGTCGTAAATTAAGGACCAACGAATAAGAGGTTCGTATCTAAATAATTCGTTATATTTTTAAAATAAGTTCTTATGTTGTTTTGAAAATCGACAATCAAAATCAAAAAATATTTAATATTAATTAGCGGTTATTAACTACAACATGAAATTTATAACCATTGCTAATAGATATACATAACAAAATATGCTACTGTGAAAGTTATAATGGTTTAGTTTCAATTATAAATTCCCTCTGGAAGCCAATTTGCTAGATGACCTACGATGTAATATTAGAAGCTATCCGAATATACAATCAGCGGAAAGGATGTCATAATGCAAAGACCATAGAATAAGAGGTTTATATCTAAATAATTCGTTATATTTTTAAAATAAGTTCTTATGTTGTTTTGATTATAGACAATCAAAATCAAAAAATATTTAATATTAATAAGCGGTTATTTACTACAACATAAAATTTATAACAATTGCTAATAGATATACATGACTAAATATGCTAAGGTGTACACAAAATTTACTTCATAAAAATATTAACAATATCGAACTTAACACAAAATTTCAATTCGTAGGAAATGTACGTTCCACAGACGGTATTCATGAATTGATGACGTGGTCCATTTGATATTAAGTCAGTTCTATTCTTGGCCACGTCATCGTTAATGCTAATTAAAACTTATGCCCATTGTGTTTACAAATATCACTAAACTTCTAATGGTTTTGTTTTAATTACACGTACCCTCTGGGAGCCAATAAGTTAGATGACCTAAGATGTAGTTTCAGGAGCTGGGCGGATGTAAAATTAGAACAAGGATGTCGTAAATCAAGGACCAAAGAATAAGAGGTTCGTATCTAAATAATTCGTTATATTTTTAAAATAAGTTCCTATGTTGTTTTGATAATCGACAATCAAAATCAAAAAATATTTAATATTAATAAGCGGTAATTAACTAGCAACATGAAATTTAAAATAATTGCTCATAGATATACATGACTAAATATGCTAAGGTGAACACAAAATTTACTTCATAAAAATATTGACAATATCGTGGTCCATTTGATATTTAGTCAGTTCTATTCTTGGCCACGTCTCCTTAATGCTAATTAAAACGAATGCTGTTTACTTATAAAACTAAACTTGTAATGCTTTTGTTTAAATTTCATGTATCCTCTGGGAGCCAATAAGCTAGATGACCTGCGATGTAGTTTCAGGAGCTGCGCGGATGTAAAATTAGAACAAAGGATGTCGTAAATCAAGGACCAAAGAATCAGAGGTTCGTATCTAAATAATTCGTTATATTTCTAAAATAAGTTCTTATGTTGTTTTTAAAATCGACAATCAAAATCAAATAATTTTTAATATTAATTAGCGGTTATTAACTACAACATGAAATTGCTACAACATGCAATTGCTAACAGATATACATAACAAAATATGCTATTGTGAAAGTTATAATGGTTTAGTTTCAATTATAAGTTCCCTTTGGAAGCCAATACGCTAGATAACCTACGATATAATTTTAGGAGCTATGCGAATGTACAATCAGCGAATAGGATGTCATAAATCAAGGACCATAGAATAAGAGGTTTATATCTAAATAATTCGTTATATTTTTAAAATAAGTTCTTATGTTGTTTTGATTATAGACAATCAAAATCAAAAAATATTTAATATTAATAAGCGGTTATTTACTACAACATAAAATTTATAACAATTGCTAATAGATATACATGACTAAATATGCTAAGGTGTACACAAAATTTACTTCATAAAAATATTAACAATATCGAACTTAACACAAAATTTCAATTCGTAGGAAATGTACGTTCCACAGACGGTATTCATGAATTTATGACGTGGTCCATTTGATATTAAGTCAGTTCTATTCTTGGCCACGTCTCCTTAATGCTAATTAAAACTAATACCCATAGTGCTTACAAATAACACTAAACTTGTAATGGTTTTGTTTTAATTACATGTACCCTCTGGGAGCCAATAAGCTAGATGACCTGTGATGTAGATTCAGGAGCTGCGCTGATGTAAAATCAGAACAAAGGATGTCGTAAATCAAGGACCAAAGAATAAGAGGTTCGTATCTAAATAATTCGTTATATTTCTAAAATAAGTTCTTATGTTGTTTTGAAAATCGACAATCAAAATCAAATAATTTTTAATATTAATTAGCGGTTATTAACTACAACATGAAATTGCTACAACATGCAATTGCTAACAGATATACATAACAAAATATGCTATTGTGAAAGTTATAATGGTTTAGTTTCAATTATAAGTTCCCTTTGGAAGCCAATACGCTAGATAACCTACTATATAATTTTAGGAGCTATGCGAATGTACAATCAGCGAATAGGATGTCATAAATCAAGGACCATAGAATAAGAGGTTTGTATCTAAATAATTCGTTATATTTTTAAAATAAGTTCTTATGTTGTTTTGATAATCGACGATCAAAATCAAAAAATATTTAATATTAATTAGCGGTAATTAACTAGCAACATGAAATTTAAAACACTTGCTAATACATGTTTAACGATGCTGAGGTGAACACAAAATTTACTTCATAAAAATATTACCAATATCGAATTTTTTAAATAAAATTCCAATTCATATGAAATCTACGTACCAGAGATGGTATTCATAATTCATGTTTGATATTAAGTCAGTTCTATTCTTCGCCACGTCATCGTTAATGCTAATTAAAACTTATGCCCATTGTGTTTACAAATAACACTAAACTTGTAATGGTTTTGTTTTAATTTCATGTACCCTCTGGGAGCCAATGAGCTAGATGACCTGCGATGTAGTTTCAGGAGCTGCGCTGGTGTAAAATTAAAACAAAGGATGTCGTAAATCAAGGACCAAAGAAAAAGAGGTTCGTATCTAAATAATTCGTTTTATTTTTAAAATAACTTCTTATTTTGTTTTGATAATCGACAATCAAATCAAAAAATATTTAATATTAATTAGCGGTTATTAACTACAACATGAAATTTATAACAATTGCTAATAGATATACATAACAAAATATGCTATTGTAAAAGTTATAATGGTTTAGCTTCAATTATAAGTTCCCTCTGAAAGCCATTACGCTAGATAACCTACGATGTAATTTTAGGAGCTATTCAAATGTACAATCAGCGAATAGGATGTCATAAATCAAGGACCATAGAATAAGAGGTTTGTATCTAAATAATTCGATAATTTTTAAAATAAGTTCTAATATTGTATTGATAACCGACAATCAAAATCAAAAAATATTTCATATTAATTAGCGGTAATTAACGAGCAACATGAAATTTAAAATAATTGCTTATAGATATACATGACTAAAGACGCTAAGGTGAACACAAAATTTACTTCATAAAAATATTGACAATATCGAATTTTTTAAATAAAATTCCAATTCATATGAAATCTACGTACCAGAGATGGTATTCATAATTGATGTTCGATATTAAGTCAGTTCTATTCTTGGCCACGTCATCGTTAAAGCTAATTAAAACTTATGCCCATTGTGTTTACAAATAACACTAAACTTGTAATTGTTTTGTTTTAATTACATGTATCCTCTGGGAGCCAATAAGCTAGATGACCTGCGATGTAGTTTCAGGAGCTGCGCGGATGTAAAATTAGAACAAAGGATGTCGTAAATCAAGGACCAAAGAATAAGAGGTTCGTATCTAAATAATTCGTTATATTTTTAAAATAAGTTCCTATGTTGTTTTGATAATCGACAATCAAAATCAAAAAATATATCATATTAATTAGCGGTAATTAACTAGCAACATGAAATTTAAAATAATTGCTAATAGATATACATGACTAAAGACGCTAAGGTGAACACAAAATTTACTTCATAAAAATATTGACAATATCGAATTTTTTTAAATATAATTCCAATTCATATGAAATCTACGTACCAGAGATGGTATTCATAATTGATGTTTGATATTAAATCAAGTCTATTCTTGCCCACGTCATCGTTAATGCTAATTAAAACTTATGCCCATTGTGTTTACAAATAACACTAAACTTGTAATGGTTTTGTTTTAATTACATGTACCCTCTGGGAGCCAATAAGCTAGATGAACTGCGATGTAGTTTCAGGAGCTGCGCGGATGTAAAATTAGAATAAAGGATGTCGTAAATCAAGGACCATAGAATAAGAGGTTCGTATCTAATTAACTCGTTATATTTTTAAAATAAGTTCTTATATTGTTTTGATAATCGACAATCAAAATCAAAAATATTTAATATTAATTAGCGGTAATTAACTAGCAACATAAAATTTAAAACACTTGCTAATACATGACTAACTATGCTGAGGTGAACACAAAATTTACTTCATAAAAATATTGACAATATCGAACTCGCGGAATCGATGTGGCATAAAATAAATAAATGACAAGCTACACTCACACACATGCAAACAGCAGACTCCACACACACACATACAGACACACACTTCAGGGAGACGAAAGATTATCCCAAAGGCTGCAAACTGAAGATGGCACACACACACAATGAGAGAATAAGTAATACAATTAGAAATTAAACTAAGCAAATGGAAAATTTTGCAAGTTAAAATTTTGCGCCCTCCTCCTCGATTCTCATTAGTGGCACGTAAGCTACACGGCACAGTGCAAATATAGCTTTTGTTTCTAGTATATATTTCTAGTGTTTGTCAACTTAATATTTTTAACATATATTTACCGAATATTTTTAGAATATATTTTTTGCGCCCTCCTCCTCGATTCTCATTATTGGCACGTAAGCTAAAATAAGTTCTTATGTTGTTTTGATTATAGACAATCAAATCAAAAAATATTTTATATTAATTAGCGGTTATTAACATACATGACTAAATATGCTAAGGTGTACACAAAATTTACTTCATAAAAATATTAACAATATCGAATTTAATATAAAATTCCAATTCGTAGGAAATCTACGTCCCAGAGACGGTATTCATATATTGATGACGTGGTCCATTTGATATTAAGTCAGTTCTATTCTTGGGCGCGTCATCGTTAATGCTAATTAAAACGTATGCCCATTGTGTTTACAAATAACACTAAACTTGTAATGGTTTTGTTTTAATTACATGTACCCTCTGGGAGCCAATAAGCTAGATGACCTGCGATGTAGTTTCAGGAGCTGCTTGAATGTAAAATTAGCACAAATGATGTCGTTAGTCAAGGACCAAGGAATAAGAGGTTCGTATCTAAATAATTCGTTATATTTTTAAAATAAGTAAGTACTTATGTTGTTTTGATAATCGACAATCAAATTCAAAAAATATTTAATATTATCGTTATATATTTAAAATAAGTAAGTACTTATGTTGTTTTGATAATAGACAATCAAATCAAAAAATATTTTATATTAATTAGCGGTTATTAACTACAACATGCAATTGCTAATAGATATACATAACAAAATATGCTATTGTGAAAGTTATATTGGTTTAGTTTCAATTATAAGTTCCCTCTGGGAGCCAATAAGCTAGATGATCTGCGATATAGTTTCAGGAGATGCTCGGATGTAAAATTAGCACAAATGATTTCGTAAATCAAGGTCCAAAGAATAAGAAGTTCGTATTTAAATAATTCGTTATATTTTAAAAATAAGTAAGTACTTATGTTGTTTTGATAATCGACAATCAAATTCAAAAAATATTTAATATTATCGTTATATTTTTAAAATAGGTAAGTACTTATGTTGTGTTGATAATCGGCAATCAAACTCAAAAATATTTAATATTAATTAGCGGTTATTAACTACAACATGAAATTTATAACAATTGCTAATAAATATACATAACAAAATATTCTATGGTGAAACTTAAATTGGTTTATATTCAATTATAAGTTCCCTCTGAAAGCCAATACGCCAGATGACCTACGATGTAATATTAGGAGCTATCCGAATGTACAATCAGCGAAAAGGATGTCATAAATCAAGGACCATAGAATAAGAGGTTTGTATCTAAATAATTCGTTATATTTTTAAAATAGGTTCTTATGTTGTTTTGATTATAAACAATCAAAATCAAAAAATATTTATTATTAATTAGCGGTTATTAACTACAACATGAAATTTATAACAATTGCTAATAAATATACATAACAAAATATTCTATGGTGAAACTTAAATTGGTTTATATTCAATTATAAGTTCCCTCTGAAAGCCAATACGCCAGATGACCTACGATGTAATATTAGGAGCTATCCGAATGTACAATCAGCGAAAAGGATGTCATAAATCAAGGACCATAGAATAAGAGGTTTGTATCTAAATAATTCGTTATATTTTTAAAATAAGTTCTTATGTTGTACTAATAAAACTAAACTTGTAATGGTTTCGTTTTAATTTCATGTACCCTCTGGGAGCCAATAAGCTAGATGACCTGCGATGTAGTTTCAGGAGCTGCGCTGATGCAAAATCAGAACAAAGGATGTCGTAAATCAAGGACCAAAGAATAAGAGGTTCGTATCTAAATAATTCGTTATTTTTCCGACTAAAGGACCAAAGAATAAGAGGTTCGTATCTAAATAATTCGTTATTTTTCCAAAATAAGTTCTTATGTTGTTTTGAAAATCGAAAATCAAACTCAAAAATATTTAATATTAATTAGCGGTTATTAACTACAACATGAAATTTATAACCATTGCTAATAGATATACATAACAAAATATGCTACTGTGAAAGTTATAATGGTTTAGCTTCAATTATAAGTTCCCTCTGAAAGCCAATACGCCAGATGACCTACGATGCCATGTACGTGAATTGTACGTACCACAGATGGTATTCATATATTGATGACGTGGTCCATTTGATATTAAGTCAGTTCTATTCTTGTCCACGTCATCGTTGATGCTAATTAAAACTTATGCCCATTGTGTTTACAAATAAAACTAATCTTGTAATGGTTTTGTTTCAATTACATGTACCCAATGTAGGAGGCAATAAGCTAGATGACCTGCGATGTAGTTTCAGGAGCTGCGCGGATGTAAAATTAGAACAAAGGATGTCGTAAATCAAGGACCAAAGAATAAGAGGTTCGTATCTAAATAATTCGTTATATTTTTAAAATAAGTTCTTATATTGTTTTGATAATCGACAATCATAATCAAAAAATATTTCATAATAATTAGCGGTAATTAACTAGCAACATGAAATTTAAAATAATTGCTAATAGATATACATGACTAAAGACGCTAAGGTGAACACAAAATTTACTACATAAAAATATTGACAATACCGAATTTTTTAAATAAAATTCCAATTCATAGGAAATCTACGTACCAGAGATGGTATTCATAATTGATGTTTGATATTAAGTCAGATCTATTCTTGGCCACGTCATCGTTGATGCTAATTAAAACTTATGCCCATTTTGTTTACAAATAAAACTAATCTTGTAATGGTTTTGTTTTAATTACATGTACCCTCGGGAGCCAATAAGCTAGATGACCTGCGATGTAGATTCAGGAGCTGCGCGGATGTAAAATTAAAACAAAGGATGTCGTAAATCAAGGGCCAAAGAAAAAGAGGTTCGTATCTAAATAATTCGTTATATTTTTAAAATAAGTTCTTATATTGTTTTGATAATCGACAATAATAATCAAAAAATATTTCATATTAATTAGCGGTAATTAACTAGCAACATGAAATTTAAAATAATTGCTAATAGATAGATATACATGACTAAAGACGCTTAGGTGAACACAAAATTTACTTCATAAAAATATTGACAATATCAAATTTTTTAAATAAAATTCCAATTCATAGGAAATCTACGTACCAGAGATGGTATTCATAATTGATGTTTGATATTAAGTCAGTTCTATTCTTGGCCACGTCATCGTTGATGCTAATTAAAACTTATGCCCATTTTGTTTACAAATAACACTAAACTTGTAATTGTTTTATTTTAATTTCATGTACCCTCTGGGAGCCAATAAGCTAGATGACCTGCGATGTAGTTTCAGGAGCTGCGCGGATGTAAAATTAGAACAAAGGATGTCGTAAATCAAGGACCAAAGAATAAGAGGTTCGTATCTAAATAATTCGTTATATTTTTAAAATAAGTTCTAATATTGTATTGATAACCGACAATCAAAATCAAAAAATATTTCATATTAATTAGCGGTAATTAACGAGCAACATGGAATTTAAAATAATTGCTTATAGATATACATGACTAAAGACGCTAAGGTGAACACAAAATTTACTTCATAAAAATATTGACAATATCGAATTTTTTTAAATAAAATTCCAATTCATATGAAATCTACGTACCAGAGATGGTATTCATAATTGATGTTTGATATTAAGTCAAGTCTATTCTTGGCCACGTCATCGTTAATGCTAATTAAAACTTATGCCCATTGTGTTTACAAATAACACTAAACTTGTAATGGTTTTGTTTTAATTTCATGTACCCTCTGGGAGCCAATAAGCTAGATGACCTGCGATGTAGTTTCAGGAGCTGCGCGGATGTAAAATTAGAATAAAGGATGTCGTAAATCAAGGACCATAGAATAAGAGGTTCGTATCTAAATAACTCGTTATATTTTTAAAATAAGTTCCTATATGGTTTTGATAATCGACAATCAAAATCAAAAATATTTCATATTAATTGGCGGTAATTAACTAGCAACATGAAATTTAAAATAATTGCTAATAAATATACATGACTAAATATGCTAAGGTGAACACAAAATTTACTTCATAAAAATATTGACAATATCGTATTTAATATAAAATTCCAATTCGTAGGAAATCTACGTACCAGAGACGGTATTCATGAATTAATGACGTGGTCCATTTGATATTAAGTCAGTTCCATTCTTGGCCACGTCATCGTTAATGCTAATTAAAACTTATGCCCATTGTGTTTACAAATAACACTAAACTTGTAATGGTTTTGTTTTAATTTTATGTACCCTCTGGGAGCCAATAAGCTAGATGACCTGCGATGTAGTTTCAGGAGCTGCGCGGATGTAAAATTAGCACAAATGATTTCGTTAATCAAGGACCAAGGAATAAGAGGTTCGTATCTTAATAATTCGTTATATTTTTAAAATAAGTAAGTACTTATGTTGTTTTGATAATAGACAATCAAATCAAAAAATATTTAATATTAATTAGCGGTTAACATGAAATTTATAACAATTGCTAATAGATATACATAACAAAATATGCTATTGTGAAAGTTATAATGGTTTAGTTTCAATTATAAGTTCCCTCTGAAAACCAATACGCTAGATAACCTACGATGTAATTTTAGGAGCTATGCGAATGTACAATCAGCGAATAGGATGTCATAAATCAAGGACCATAGAATAAGAGGTTTGTATCTAAATAATTCGATATATTTTTAAAATAAGTTCTTATGTTGTTTTGATAATCGACGATCAAAATCAAAAAATATTTAATATTAATTAGCGGTAATTAACTAGCAACATGAAATTTAAAACAATTGCTAATAGATATACATGACTTAATATGCTAATGTGAACACAAAATTTACTTCATAAAAATATTGACAATATCGAATTTAACACAAAATTCCTATTCGTAGGAAATCTACTTCCCAGAGACAGTATTCATATATTGATGACGTGGTCCATTTGATATTAAGTCAGTTCCATTCTTGGCCACGTCATCGTTAATGCTAATTAAAACTTATGCCCATTGTGTTTACAAATAAAACTAAACTTGTAATGGTTTTGTTTTAATTACATGTACCCTCTGGGAGCCAATAAGCTAGATGACCTGCGATGTAGTTTCAGGAGCTGCGCGGATGTAAAATCAGAACAAAGGATGTCGTAAATCAAGGACCAAAGAATAAGAGGTTCGTATCTAAATAATTCGTTATATTTTTAAAATAAGTAAGTACTTATGTTGTTTTGATAATAGACAATCAAATCAAAAAATATTTTATATTAATTAGCGGTTATTAACTACTACATGCCATTGCTAATAGATATACATAACAAAATATGCTATTGTGAAAGTTATATTGGTTTAGTTTCAATTATAAGTTCCCTCTGGGAGCCAATAAGCTAGATGATCTGCGATATAGTTTCAGGAGATGCTCGGATGTAAAATTAGCACAAATGATTTCGTAAATCAAGGACCAAAGAATAAGAAGTTCGTATTTAAATAATTCGTTATATTTTAAAAATAAGTAAGTACTTATGTTGTTTTGATAATCGACAATCAAATTCAAAAAATATTTAATATTATCGTTATATTTTTAAAATAAGTAAGTACTTATGTTGTTTTGATAATCGGCAATCAAACTCAAAATATTTAATATTAATTAGCGGTTATTAACTACAACATGAAATTTATAACAATTGCTAATAAATATACATAACAAAATATTCTATGGTGAAACTTAAATTGGTTTATATTCAATTATAAGTTCCCTCTGAAAGCCAATACGCCAGATGACCTACGATGTAATATTAGGAGCTATCCGAATGTACAATCAGCGAAAAGGATGTCATAAATCAAGGACCATAGAATAAGAGGTTTGTATCTAAATAATTCGATATATTTTTAAAATAAGTTCTTATGTTGTTTTGATAATCGACATTCAAAATCAAAAAATATTTAATATTAATTAGCGGTAATTAACTAGCAACATGAAATTTAAAACATTGGCTAATAGATATACATGACTAAATATGGTAAGGTGTACACAAAATGTACTTCATAAAAATATTGACAATATCGAACTCGAGGACTCGATGTGGCATAAAATAAATAAATGACAAGCTGCACTCACACACATGCAAACAGCAGACTCCACACACACACATACAGACACACACTTCAGGGAGACAAAAGATTATCCCAAAGGCTGCAAACTGAAGATGGCACACACACACAATGAGAGAATAAGTAATTAAATAAGAAATTAAACTAAGCAAATGGAAAATTTAGCAAGTAAAAATTTTGCGCCCTCCTCCTCGATTCTCATAAGTGGCACGTAAGCTACACGGCACAGTGCAAATATAGTTTTTGTTTCTAGTATATATTTTTATATGTCTATATGTCTTTGTCAACTTAATATTTTTAACATATACTTACCGAATATTTTTAGAATATTTTTAAGTGAACTTAATCTTTCTAGTATATTTTTAAGTTATAATATTTGATCATTTTATATATAATGTTTTTTGAAATTAAGTCAGTTCTAGTCTTGGCCACGTCATCGTTAATGCTAATGAAAACGTATGCTGTTTACTAATAAAACTAAACTTGTAATGGTTTCGTTTTAATTTCATGTACCCTCTGGGAGCCAATAAGCTAGATGACCTGCGATGTAGTTTCAGGAGCTGCGCGGATGTAAAATTAGCACAAATGATTTCGTAAATCAAGGACCAAAGAATAAGAAGTTCATATTTTAATAATTCGTTATATTTTAAAAATAAGTAAGTACTAATGTTGTTTTGATAATCGACAATCAAATTCAAAAAATATTTAATATTATCGTTATATTTTTAAAATAAGTAAGTACTTATGTTGTTTTGATAATCGGCAATCAAACTCAAAAAATATTTAATATTAATTAGCGGTTATTAACCACAACATGAAATTTATAACAATTGCTAATAGATGTACATGACTAAATGTGCTAAGGTGTACACAAAATGTACTTCATAAAAATATTGACAATATCGAACTCGAGGACTCAATGTGGCATAAAATAAATAAATGACAAGCTCCACTCACACACGTGCAAACAGCAGACTTTACACACACACATGCAGACACACACTTCAGGGAGACAAAAGATTATCCCAAAGGCTGCAAATTGAAGATGGCACACACACACAATGAGAGAATAAGTAATTAAATTAGAAATTAAACTAAGCAAATGGAAAATTTTGCAAGTAAAAATTTTGCGCCCTCCTCCTCGATTCTCATAAGTGGCACGTAAGCTACACGGCACAGTGCAAATATAGTTTTTGTTTCTAGTATATATTTCTAGTGTTTGTCAACTTAGTATTTTTAACATATATATACCGAATATTTTTAGAATATTTTTTAAATATTAGTAATTTAAATTAAACTAAGCAAATGGAAAATTTTGCAAATAAAAGTTTTGTGCCCTTCGCCACGATTCTCATTAGTGGCACGTAAGCTACACGGCACAGTGCAAATATAGTTTTTGTTTCTAGTATATATTTCTAGTCTTTGTAAACTTAATATTTTTTACATATATTTGCCGAATATTTTTAGAATATTTTTAAGTGAACTTAATCTTTCTAGTATATTTTTAATTTATTATATTTGATCATTTTATATATAATGTTTTTTGAAATTAAGTCAGTTCTAGTCTTGGCCACGTCATCGTTTTGAAATGTTTTTATATCGTTTTTATATCGTTATAATGTTTTTTGAAATTAAGTCAGTTCTAGTCTTGGCCACGTCATCGTTAATGCTAATTAAAACGTATGCTGTTTACTAATAAAACTAAACTTGTAATGGTTTTGTTTTAATTTCATGTACCCTCTGGGAGCCAATAAGCTAGATGACCTGCGATGTAGTTTCAGGAGCTGCTTGAATGTAAAATTAGAACAAAGGATGTCGTAAATCAAGGACCAAAGAATAAAAGGTTCGTATTTAAATAATTCGTTATATTTTAAAAATAAGTAAGTACTTATGTTGTTTTGATAATCGCCAATCAAAATCAAAAAGTATTTAATATTAATTAGCGGTAATTAACAAGCAACATGAAATTTAAAATAATTGCTAATAGATATACATGACTAACGATGCTGAGGTGAACACAAAATTTACTTCATAAAAATATTAACAATATCTAATTTAATATAAAATTCCAATTCGTAGGAAATCTACGTACCAGAGATGGTATTCATATATTGATGACGTGGTCCATTTGAAATTAAGTCAGTTCCATTTTTGGCCACGTCATCGTTAATGCTACTTAAAACTTATGCCCATTGTGTTTACAAATAACAATAAACTTGTAATGGTTTTGTTTTAATTTCATGTACCCTCTGGGAGCCAATAAGCTAGATGACCTGCGATGTGGTTTCAGGAGCTGCGCGGATGTAAAATTAGCACAAAGGATGTCGTAAATCAAGGATCAAAGAATAAGAGGTTCGTATCTAAATAACTCGTTATATTTTTAAAATAAGTTCTTATATTGTTTTGATAATCGACAATCAAAATCAAAAATATTTAATATTAATTAGCGGTAATTAACTAGCAACATAAAATTTAAAACACTTGCTAATACATGACTAACGATGCTGAGGTGAACACAAAATTTACTTCATAAAAATATTGACAATATCGAACTCGCGGAATCGATGTGGCATAAATAAATAAATGACAAGCTACACTCACACACATGCAAACAGCAGACTCCACACACACACATACAGACACACACTTCAGGTAGACAAAAGATTATCCCAAAGGCTGCAAACTGAAGATGGCACACACACACAATGAGAGAATAAGTAATACAATTAGAAATTAAACTAAGCAAATGGAAAATTTTGCAAGTTAAAATTTTGCGCCCTCCTCCTCGATTCTCATTAGTGGCACGTAAGCTACACGGCACAGTGCAAATATAGTTTTTGTTTTTAGTATATATTTCTAGTGTTTGTCAACTGAATATTTAACATATACTTACCGAATATTTTTAGAATATTTTTAAGTAAACTTAATCTTTCTAGTATATTTTTAATTTATAATATTTGAAAATTGTATATATAATGTTTTTTGAAATTAAGTCAGTTTCAGTCTTAGCCACGTCATCGTTAATGCTAATTAAAACGTATGCTGTTTACTAATAAAACTAAACTTGTAATGGTTTTGTTTTAATTTCATGTACCCTCTGGGAGCCAATAAGCTAGATGACCTGCGATGTAGTTTCAGGAGCTGCGCGGATGTAAAATTAGAACAAAGGATGTCGTAAATCAAGGACCAAAGAATAAAAGGTTCGTATTTAAATAATTCGTTATATTTTAAAAATAAGTAAGTACTTATGTTGTTTTGATAATCGCCAATCAAAATCAAAAAGTATTTAATATTAATTAGCGGTAATTAACAAGCAACATGAAATTTAAAATAATTGCTAATAGATATACATGACTAACGATGCTGAGGTGAACACAAAATTTACTTCATAAAAATATTAACAATATCTAATTTAATATAAAATTCCAATTCGTAGGAAATCTACGTACCAGAGATGGTATTCATATATTGATGACGTGGTCCATTTGAAATTAAGTCAGTTCCATTTTTGGCCACGTCATCGTTAATGCTACTTAAAACTTATGCCCATTGTGTTTACAAATAACAATAAACTTGTATTGGTTTTGTTTTAATTTCATGTACCCTCTGTGAGCCAATAAGCTAGATGACCTGCGATGTAGTTTCAGGAGCTGCGCGGATGTAAAATTAGCACAAAGGATGTCGTAAATCAAGGATCAAAGAATAAGAGGTTCGTATCTAAATAACTCGTTATATTTTTAAAATAAGTTCTTATATTGTTTTGATAATCGACAATCAAAATCAAAAATATTTAATATTAATTAGCGGTAATTAACTAGCAACATAAAATTTAAAACACTTGCTAATACATGACTAACGATGCTGAGGTGAACACAAAATTTACTTCATAAAAATATTGACAATATCGAACTCGCGGAATCGATGTGGCATAAATAAATAAATGACAAGCTACACTCACACACATGCAAACAGCAGACTCCACACACACACATACAGACACACACTTCAGGTAGACAAAAGATTATCCCAAAGGCTGCAAACTGAAGATGGCACACACACACAATGAGAGAATAAGTAATACAATTAGAAATTAAACTAAGCAAATGGAAAATTTTGCAAGTTAAAATTTTGCGCCCTCCTCCTCGATTCTCATTAGTGGCACGTAAGCTACACGGCACAGTGCAAATATAGTTTTTGTTTTTAGTATATATTTCTAGTGTTTGTCAACTGAATATTTAACATATACTTACCGAATATTTTTAGAATATTTTTAAGTAAACTTAATCTTTCTAGTATATTTTTAATTTATAATATTTGAAAATTGTATATATAATGTTTTTTGAAATTAAGTCAGTTTCAGTCTTAGCCACGTCATCGTTAATGCTAATTAAAACGTATGCTGTTTACTAATAAAACTAAACTTGTAATGGTTTTGTTTTAATTTCATGTACCCTCTGGGAGCCAATAAGCTAGATGACCTGCGATGTAGTTTCAGGAGCTGCGCGGATGTAAAATTAGAACAAAGGATGTCGTAAATCAAGGACCAAAGAATAAAAGGTTCGTATTTAAATAATTCGTTATATTTTAAAAATAAGTAAGTACTTATGTTGTTTTGATAATCGCCAATCAAAATCAAAAAGTATTTAATATTAATTAGCGGTAATTAACAAGCAACATGAAATTTAAAATAATTGCTAATAGATATACATGACTAACGATGCTGAGGTGAACACAAAATTTACTTCATAAAAATATTAACAATATCTAATTTAATATAAAATTCCAATTCGTAGGAAATCTACGTACCAGAGATGGTATTCATATATTGATGACGTGGTCCATTTGAAATTAAGTCAGTTCCATTTTTGGCCACGTCATCGTTAATGCTACTTAAAACTTATGCCCATTGTGTTTACAAATAACAATAAACTTGTATTGGTTTTGTTTTAATTTCATGTACCCTCTGTGAGCCAATAAGCTAGATGACCTGCGATGTAGTTTCAGGAGCTGCGCGGATGTAAAATTAGCACAAAGGATGTCGTAAATCAAGGATCAAAGAATAAGAGGTTCGTATCTAAATAACTCGTTATATTTTTAAAATAAGTTCTTATATTGTTTTGATAATCGACAATCAAAAATATTTAATATTAATTAGCGGTAATTAACTAGCAACATAAAATTTAAAACACTTGCTAATACATGACTAACGATGCTGAGGTGAACACAAAATTTACTTCATAAAAATATTGACAATATCGAATTTAATATAAAATTCCAATTCGTAGGAAATCTACGTCCCAGAGACGGTATTCATGAATTAATGACGTGGTCCATTTGATATTAAGTCAGTTCCATTCTTGGCCACGTCATCGTTAATGCTAATTAAAACTTATGCCCATTGTGTTTACAAATAACACTAAACTTGTAATGGTTTTGTTTTAATTTCATGTACCCTCTGGGAGCCAATAAGCTAGATGACCTGCGATGTAGTTTCAGGAGCTGCGCGGATGTAAAATTAGCACAAAGGATGTCGTAAATCAAGGATCAAAGAATAAGAGGTTCGTATCTAAATAACTCGTTATATTTTTAAAATAAGTTCTTATATTGTTTTGATAATCGACAATCAAAAATATTTAATATTAATTAGCGGTAATTAACTAGCAACATAAAATTTAAAACACTTGCTAATACATTACTAACGATGCTGAGGTGAACACAAAATTTACTTCATAAAAATATTGACAATATCGAACTCGCGGAATCGATGTGGCATAAAATAAATAAATGACAAGCTACACTCACACACATGCAAACAGCAGACTCCACACACACACATACAGACACACACTTCAGGTAGACAAAAGATTATCCCAAAGGCTGCAAACTGAAGATGGCACACACACACAATGAGAGAATAAGTAATACAATTAGAAATTAAACTAAGCAAATGGAAAATTTTGCAAGTTAAAATTTTGCGCCCTCCTCCTCGATTCTCATTAGTGGCACGTAAGCTACACGGCACAGTGCAAATATAGTTTTTGTTTTTAGTATATATTTCTAGTGTTTGTCAACTGAATATTTAACATATACTTACCGAATATTTTTAGAATATTTTTAAGTAAACTTAATCTTTCTAGTATATTTTTAATTTATAATATTTGAAAATTGTATATATAATGTTTTTTGAAATTAAGTCAGTTTCAGTCTTAGCCACGTCATCGTTAATGCTAATTAAAACGTATGCTGTTTACTAATAAAACTAAACTTGTAATGGTTTTGTTTTAATTTCATGTACCCTCTGGGAGCCAATAAGCTAGATGACCTGCGATGTAGTTTCAGGAGCTGCGCGGATGTAAAATTAGAACAAAGGATGTCGTAAATCAAGGACCAAAGAATAAAAGGTTCGTATTTAAATAATTCGTTATATTTTAAAAATAAGTAAGTACTTATGTTGTTTTGATAATCGCCAATCAAAATCAAAAAGTATTTAATATTAATTAGCGGTAATTAACAAGCAACATGAAATTTAAAATAATTGCTAATAGATATACATGACTAACGATGCTGAGGTGAACACAAAATTTACTTCATAAAAATATTAACAATATCTAATTTAATATAAAATTCCAATTCGTAGGAAATCTACGTACCAGAGATGGTATTCATATATTGATGACGTGGTCCATTTGAAATTAAGTCAGTTCCATTTTTGGCCACGTCATCGTTAATGCTACTTAAAACTTATGCCCATTGTGTTTACAAATAACAATAAACTTGTATTGGTTTTGTTTTAATTTCATGTACCCTCTGTGAGCCAATAAGCTAGATGACCTGCGATGTAGTTTCAGGAGCTGCGCGGATGTAAAATTAGCACAAAGGATGTCGTAAATCAAGGATCAAAGAATAAGAGGTTCGTATCTAAATAACTCGTTATATTTTTAAAATAAGTTCTTATATTGTTTTGATAATCGACAATCAAAAATATTTAATATTAATTAGCGGTAATTAACTAGCAACATAAAATTTAAAACACTTGCTAATACATTACTAACGATGCTGAGGTGAACACAAAATTTACTTCATAAAAATATTGACAATATCGAACTCGCGGAATCGATGTGGCATAAAATAAATAAATGACAAGCTACACTCACACACATGCAAACAGCAGACTCCACACACACACATACAGACACACACTTCAGGTAGACAAAAGATTATCCCAAAGGCTGCAAACTGAAGATGGCACACACACACAATGAGAGAATAAGTAATACAATTAGAAATTAAACTAAGCAAATGGAAAATTTTGCAAGTTAAAATTTTGCGCCCTCCTCCTCGATTCTCATTAGTGGCACGTAAGCTACACGGCACAGTGCAAATATAGTTTTTGTTTTTAGTATATATTTCTAGTGTTTGTCAACTGAATATTTAACATATACTTACCGAATATTTTTAGAATATTTTTAAGTAAACTTAATCTTTCTAGTATATTTTTAATTTATAATATTTGAAAATTGTATATATAATGTCTTTTGAAATTAAGTCAGTTTCAGTCTTAGCCACGTCATCGTTAATGCTAATTAAAACGTATGCTGTTTACTAATAAAACTAAACTTGTAATGGTTTTGTTTTAATTTCATGAATCCTCTGGGAGCCAATAAGCTAGATGACCTGCGATGTAGTTTCAGGAGCTGCGCTGATGTAAAATCAGAACAAAGGATGTCGTAAATCAAGGACCAAAGAATAAGAGGTTCGTATCTAAATAATTCGTTATATTTTTAAAATAAGTAAGTACTTATGTTGTTTTGATAATAGACAATCAAATCAAAAAATATTTTATATTAATTAGCGGTTATTAACTACAACATGCAATTGCTAATAGATATACATAACAAAATATGCTATTGTGAAAGTTATATTGGTTTAGTTTCAATTATAAGTTCCCTCTGGGAGCCAATAAGCTAGATGATCTGCGATATAGTTTCAGGAGATGCTCGGATGTAAAATTAGCACAAATGATTTCGTAAATCAAGGACCAAAGAATAAGAAGTTCATATTTAAATAATTCGTTATATTTTAAGAATAAGTAAGTACTTATGTTGTTTTGATAATTGACAATCAAATTAAAAAAATATTTAATATTATCGTTATATTTTAAAATAAGTAAGTACTTATGTTGTTTTGATAATCGGCAATCAAACTCAAAAAATATTTAATATTAATTAGCGGTTATTAACCACAACATGAAATTTATAACAATTGCTAATAGATATACATGACTAAATGTGCTAAGGTGTACACAAAATGTACTTCATAAAAATATTGACAATATCGAACTCGAGGACTCAATGTGGCATAAAATAAATAAATGACAAGCTCCACTCACACACGTGCAAACAGCAGACTTCACACACACACATGCAGACACACACTTCAGGGAGACAAAAGATTATCCCAAAGGCTGCAAACTGAAGATGGCACACACACACAATGAGAGAATAAGTAATTAAATTAGAAATTAAACTAAGCAAATGGAAAATTTTGCAAGTAAAAATTTTGCGCCCTCCTCCTCGATTCTCATTAGTGACACGTAAGCTACATGGCGCAGTGCAAATATAGTTTTTGTTTCTAGTATATATTCTAGTGTTTGTCAACTTAATATATTTAACATATATTTACCGAATATTTTTGGAATATTTTTTTTGCGCCCTTCTCCTCGATTCTCATTAGTGGCACGTAAGCTACACGGCACAGTGCAAATATAGTTTTTGTTTCTAGTATATATTTCTAGTGTTTGTCAACTAAGTATTTTTAACATATATTTGCCGAATATTTTTAGAATATTTTTAAGTGAACTTAATCTTTCTAGTATATTTTTAATTTATTATATTTGATCATTTTATATATAATGTTTTTTGAAATTAAGTCAGTTCTAGTCTTGGCCACGTCATCGTAAATGCTAATTAAAACGTATGCTGTTTACTAATAAAACTAAACTTGTAATGGTTTTGTTTTACTTTCATGTACCCTCTGGGAGCCAATAAGCTAGATGACCTGCGATGTAGTTTCAGGAGCTGCGCGGATGTAAAATTAGAACAAAGGATGTCGTAAATCAAGGACCAAAGAATAAAAGGTTCGTATTTAAATAATTCGTTATATTTTAAAAATAAGTAAGTACTTATGTTGTTTTGATAATCGCCAATCAAAATCAATAAGTATTTAATATTAATTAGCGGTAATTAACAAGCAACATGAAATTTAAAATAATTGCTAATAGATATACATGACTAACGATGCTGAGGTGAACACAAAATTTACTTCATAAAAATATTAACAATATCTAATTTAATATAAAATTCCAATTCGTAGGAAATCTACGTACCAGAGATGGTATTCATATATTGATGACGTGGTCCATTTGATATTAAGTCAGTTCTATTCTTGGCCACGTCATCGTTAATGCTAATTAAAACTTATGCCCATTGTGTTTACAAATAACACTAAACTTGTAATGGTTTTGTTTTAATTTCATGTACCCTCTGGGAGCCAATAAGCTAGATGACCTGCGATGTAGTTTCAGGAGCTGCGCGGATGTAAAATTAGAACAAAGGATGTCGTAAATCAAGGACCAAAGAATAAGAGGTTCGTATCTAAATAATTAGTTATATTTTTAAAATAAGTTCTTATATTGTTTTGATAATCGACAATCAAAATCAAAATCAAAAATATTTCATATTAATTAGCGGTAATTAACTATCAACATGAAATTTAAAATAATTGCTAATAGGTATACATGACTAAATATGCTAAGGTGAACACAAAATTTACTTCATAAAAATATTGACAATATCGAACTCGCGGACTCGATGTGGCATAAAATAAATAAATGACAAGCTACACTCACACACATGCAAACAGCAGACTCCACACACACACATACAGACACACACTTCAGGGAGACAAAAGATTATCCCAAAGGCTGCAAACTGAAGATGGCACACACACACAATGAGAGAATAAGTAATACAATTAGAAATTAAACTAAGCAAATGGAAAATTTTGCAAGTTAAAATTTTGCGCCCTCCTCCTCGATTCTCATTAGTGGCATGTAAGCTACACGGCACAGTGCAAATATAGTTTTTGTTTTTAGTATATATTTCTAGTGTTTGTCAACTGAATATTTAACATATACTTACCGAATATTTTTAGAATATTTTTAAGTAAACTTAATCTTTCTAGTATATTTTTAATTTATAATATTTGAAAATTGTATATATAATGTTTTTTGAAATTAAGTCAGTTTCAGTGCTAATTAAAACGTATGCTGTTTACTAATAAAACTAAACTTGTAATGGTTTTGTTTTAATTTCATGTACCCTCTGGGAGCCAATAAGCTAGATGACCTGCGATGTAGTTTCAGGAGCTGCGCGGATGTAAAATTAGAACAAAGGATGTCGTAAATCAAGGACCAAAGAATAAAAGGTTCGTATTTAAATAATTCGTTATATTTTAAAAATAAGTAAGTACTTATGTTGTTTGATAATCGCCAATCAAAATCAAAAAGTATTTAATATTAATTAGCGGTAATTAACAGCAACATGAAATTTAAAATAATTGCTAATAGATATACATGACTAACGATGCTGAGGTGAACACAAAATTTACTTCATAAAAATATTAACAATATCTAATTTAATATAAAATTCCAATTCGTAGGAAATCTACGTACCAGAGATGGTATTCATATATTGATGACGTGGTCCATTTGAAATTAAGTCAGTTCCATTTTTGGCCACGTCATCGTTAATGCTACTTAAAACTTATGCCCATTGTGTTTACAAATAACAATAAACTTGTAATGGTTTTGTTTTAATTTCATGTACCCTCTGGGAGCCAATAAGCTAGATGACCTGCGATGTAGTTTCAGGAGCTGCGCGGATGTAAAATTAGCACAAAGGATGTCGTAAATCAAGGATCAAAGAATAAGAGGTTCGTGTCTAAATAACTCGTTATATTTTTAAAATAAGTTCTTATATTGTTTTGATAATCGACAATCAAAATCAAAAATATTTAATATTAATTAGCGGTAATTAACTAGCAACATAAAATTTAAAACACTTGCTAATACATGACTAACGATGCTGAGGTGAACACAAAATTTACTTCATAAAAATATTGACAATATCGAACTCGCGGAATCGATGTGGCATAAAATAAATAAATGACAAGCTACACTCACACACATGCAAACAGCAGACTCCACACACACACATACAGACACACACTTCAGGTAGACAAAAGATTATCACAAAGGCTGCAAACTGAAGATGGCACACACACACAATGAGAGAATAAGTAATACAATTAGAAATTAAACTAAGCAAATGGAAAATTTTGCAAGTTAAAATTTTGCGCCCTCCTCCTCGATTCTCATTAGTGGCACGTAAGCTACACGGCACAGTGCAAATATAGTTTTTGTTTTTAGTATATATTTCTAGTGTTTGTCAACTGAATATTTAACATATACTTACTGTCAGTGATTTACCGTACGATCAGAACAACCGTTATGTGCTTCTAGACCGACCGAACAAATAAACCCAAGAACGTAGTGGAGTAGTTGACGGTTTAATTGAAACTAAGTAATAGGAATTTCACAATGACTTCTTAAGCTATAATTGAGCGTTGCCAGATCAAAACATATAAAGCTTATTTAAATTATAACGTAATTTCAACACTTCCTCTTAAGCTATATATATGTGATGTATAACGAAAATTAATTTAATCCAAGCAACTTAGCAAAATTCTGTTGCTTTTGCTTACACAAGCCTTTCGTTAGTACATCTGCAACATTTTTATCAGTGGGTACATATTCAAGAATTATTTCATTACATTCTACTTTTTCCCGAACAAAATGATACTTAATATCTATGTGCTTTGTGCGTTTATGGTGTACTGGATTCTTCGCAATATGATGAGAACTTATGTTGTCGCCACATATGGTTATTGGTCCATCTAATGACCATCCAATCTCTAAAAGCAAACGGCGAAGATACACCGCTTCTTTTGCAGCCGTGGATAAAGCAACGTACTCTGCTTCTGTGCTGCTCATGGCGACGATGCTCTGCTTAGCTGAAGTCCATGAAAACGCACTGCCTCCAAGGAAGAATGCATACCCACTGTATGATTTGCGATCTGACAGGTCGTTTGCCCAGTCTGCGTCGGCGAAGCCCATTACCTGTTCGCCGGACTTCCTGTATGTGATTTTGAGATCAACCGTGGCTGAAAGGTATCTCAAAACATGTTTCGCTGCAGTCTCGTCTTCACTGTGTGGATCAGTATTTCTTTGCGACAGTTTGCTCACTGTATGCAAAATGTCTGGCCGGCTCAAGACTGCTAAATACATAAGGGAACCGATTAATGATTGAAATTGTGTTATATTTACCTTGACACAATTCTCATTTCTACAACCCATCTTATAACCAGGGTCTAGCGGCGTAGCTGCGGGACGACAATTTTGCATGCCATATTCATCCAATAGGTTTATGATGAACTGCTTCTGGCATAGCGAAATCGACCCTCTTGTACTTTCTCGTTGGATTTCCATGCCAAGGAAATAATTTAGTTGGCCGCCATCATGTATGTCGAATTTATTTGCGATCTTCCTCTTAATCGCGCTGATCTCGTTCTCGTCGTAGCTGATGATGATTAGATCGTCGACATATACTGCAATGTAGCTGTGTTGTTGCTGCTGCTGCTTTGCGTATAGGCACGCCTCATTTTTGCTGCGCTTGAAACCAATGCTCTTTAAAACTTCGTCCAATGTGTCATTCCAGACACGCCCAGACTGTTTAAGTCCGTAGATCGCCTTTTGAAGCTTTAATACTTTGTTTGGATGCTTCTCATCAATGAAGTTTTGTGGTTGCCTCATATACACTTCTTCTTGAAGTCTGCCGTTTAAATATGCGTTTGATATGTCAACCTGGTGCATGCATAGCTGTTTTTCTGCTGCTATAGCGAATAGCATTCTGATGGTTTCGTAGCGGATAACTGGAGAAAACGTTTCCGAATAGTTGACGCCCATCTTTTGCCCACAACCTTGAGCAACAAGTCTTGATTTAAACTTTTGTATATTTCCCTCTTTATCCTTTTTGACGCGAAAGACCCACTTGGATCCTATGGCCTTCTGTCCTGGAGGTAAATCACACAATGTCCATGTGTTATTTGAAATGAGAGCATCATATTCTTTCTGCATTGACGTCTTCCAGTCTTGGGCATGCTCGCCCCGTAAAGCGTCTCCAACGCACTGTGGCGTCTCAATGTTTTCAATGTAATTGAGGCTGTTGTATTGTTTTCTGGGTCTACCGGACTTACCACTGCGAATAATTTTTGGTCTGCCGGGTCC
Organism: Drosophila simulans; assembly: GCF_016746395.2. Classification (NCBI taxonomy): domain Eukaryota; kingdom Metazoa; phylum Arthropoda; class Insecta; order Diptera; family Drosophilidae; genus Drosophila; species Drosophila simulans. The sequence goes on from NW_025416808.1 coordinate 179,351, forward strand.
ACGTCGAGGTGCGTTGCTTTCTTGCTCTTGTACGTCTGGTACGATCTCCTCCTCAGTGAGAATTTGCTTTTCATCGCTTGCGCTTACAAACTCCTCCTCCTCTTCACCGGAGTCATAGCTGTCGTAAGAATTACTGCTCTGCTCGACCACCATGGGCATAGCCTGCCGCTGCTGCTCTGGTTCTTGGATGTTTGACTTAAGGTGAATGATGTTTGTAGCGAAGTCATTATTTTGTTCCGAAATAGTGCATTTTTCAGATTCAAACTCACCCTCTACAAATTTGACATCACGGCGTGCAACAATGATACGTTTTTCCCGATCGTATAAACGGTAAGCTTTAGCTGTTGAAGAGTATCCTACAAATATATACTCTTTTCCTTTTGCCTGGAACTTGCTTTTTCTTGTCTTATCCAGTGCAAACGCGCGAGATCCGAACACTCGCAAATGTTTAACGGATGGCTTCCTATTTTGCCATATTTCGAAGGGTGTAGCGCCCATGAGTGCTTTGGAAGGGCACCTGTTACGCAAATATGAAGCTGTGGACACGGCCTCGGCCCACAAAAACTCCTCTAATTTCGCATGAATCAGCATACTTTTGGCCATCTCGACGATCGTTCGATTAGCGCGTTCCGCGACGCCGTTTTGTTGTGGTGTATACGGAACCGTTAATTGCCTTTTTATGCCGCAGGTGTTCAAATACTCTGTAAACTGCCGGTTTACATATTCTGTCCCGTTGTCACTTCGCAAAGCTTTTATTTTCTTGCCGGTTTGGCACTCGACATATGATTTGAACAATTTGAATTTATCAAACACTTCGTTCTTCGCATGCATAAAATATATAAATATTTTCCTTGAATAGTCGTCTATGAACGTGACGAAATACTTGTTGCCGCCTAAAGAACTAACATTCACTGGCCCGCACACGTCACTGTGAACTAGTTCCAGTACACTTTGCGTAGCTCTCTCGCTATTCTGTGGGAATGGCAATACGTGTATTTTTGCCATATTGCATGTGTCGCAATTAATATTCACCGACATATTTTTAACGTCCATGCCAATTACTAGTTCTTTTTCCTTGATTTCTTTTAAACATTGAAAATTTAAATGACCAAACCGATTGTGCCATGTTGCCATGCGAGAAGAATCATTCAACAAATGAACCGCACCGTTTTTAGAGCTACTTGTAAATAAATACAAATTGTCTTCTTGCATTGCTCTCATCATCACTTCACCTTGTTTGTTTTTTATCACCGCCGCCTTTTTATCAAAAGTAGTTATGTTTTCGTACTCCGCGGACTTGCTCACTGATAAAAAATTCATATGCAATGATGGAACGTAAATTACATCTCGTAATTCAATGTTTACATTTTGTGATTTAAGCATAACAGTCCCGATGCCGCTCGATTTCACGAACTTATCAGCTGCTAGCATAATCGATGTTTCCTTATTAATGAAAGATGTAAACAATCCCTTGTCACAACACATATGCGACGTGGCACCACTATCAACACACCATATGTTTTTCCTTTGAGTGGTAGCACTAATATGCATCAAGCAGTTTGATTTCTCCTTGCTTTCCCCTAGTTTTTTATGCCTCTCTTTGTTCGGGCATTCTCGTGCTCGGTGACCGAATTTCTCGCAAATGTAGCATTTGCCCTTGAAACTATGTTTTTCAAGGTTATATTCTTCGCGTTGTTTTTGCTTTGCAGTTCCATGTAATTTTGTATGTACATACACGGCTTGGACAGAACCTTCGCGATCGTCCCTCTCTTGCTTGCGCGCTCCTTCTTCCAGAAGCTTCACTTTTACCGTTTCGAACGTCGGCAGCGTGTCGCGTGTTTCGATCGCTACAACGAAATTTTCCCACGAATTTGGTAAACTGGATAACAACATAATGCTTTTTAATTCATCATTAATTGTTATGTCCATCTCAGCTAATTTGTTGACTGTTTCAGCAAATTTATTGACATATTGAACAACGTTATCCCCTTCAAGCATTCTCAGCCTTGATAGTTTTTGATATAACTGCACTTTTCTGATCGGGCCACCTGGCAAATGTACATCACACAATTTTTTCCATGCGTCTGCTGCTGTTGTGCATGCCTTTATATGCATTAACTGCGTTGCTTTTAAATTTAAAAACAAACTTGCCAGGGCCTTTTGATCGAGCATATTCCATCTTTCGGAATCTTCAGAGCCATCTTCTGGTTTTACATATTGGCCACAAACGACTTTCCATAGATCTGCTGTTATAAGCACACTGCGCATTAAAATGCTCCATACGTCGTAATTGTCGTCGCCTAATTTTTCTATTTGAATTGACACACTCATTTTGTCGAATTCCGCAAGTTAGTTTTTATTTATTTCGAGTTTCAACCGGACGCGTGTTAGTCCATTTAATTACTTTGAATTATTCAAACCGAAAACTTAGCTTGCTGAAGGCCCATAACCAACTGTCAGTGATTTACCGTACGATCAGAACAACCGTTATGTGCTTCTAGACCGACCGAACAAATAAACCCAAGAACGTAGTGGAGTAGTTGACGGTTTAATTGAAACTAAGTAATAGGAATTTCACAATGACTTCTTAAGCTATAATTGAGCGTTGCCAGATCAAAACATATAAAGCTTATTTAAATTATAACGTAATTTCAACACTTACCGAATATTTTTAGAATATTTTTAAGTAAACTTAATCTTTCTAGTATATTTTTAATTTATAATATTTGAAAATTGTATATATAATGTTTTTTGAAATTAAGTCAGTTTCAGTCTTAGCCACGTCATCGTTAATGCTAATTAAAACGTATGCTGTTTACTAATAAAACTAAACTTGTAATGGTTTTGTTTTAATTTCATGAATCCTCTGGGAGCCAATAAGCTAGATGACCTGCGATGTAGTTTCAGGAGCTGCGCTGATGTAAAATCAGAACAAAGGATGTCGTAAATCAAGGACCAAAGAATAAGAGGTTCGTATCTAAATAATTCGTTATATTTTTAAAATAAGTAAGTACTTATGTTGTTTTGATAATAGACAATCAAATCAAAAAATATTTTATATTAATTAGCGGTTATTAACTACAACATGCAATTGCTAATAGATATACATAACAAAATATGCTATTGTGAAAGTTATATTGGTTTAGTTTCAATTATAAGTTCCCTCTGAGAGCCAATAAGCTAGATGATCTGCGATATAGTTTCAGGAGATGCTCGGATGTAAAATTAGCACAAATGATTTCGTAAATCAAGGACCAAAGAATAAGAAGTTCATATTTTAATAATTCGTTATATTTTAAAAATAAGTAAGTACTTATGTTGTTTTGATAATCGACAATCAAATTCAAAAAATATTTAATATTATCGTTATATTTTTAAAATAAGTAAGTACTTATGTTGTTTTGATAATCGGCAATCAAACTCAAAAAATATTTAATATTAATTAGCGGTTATTAACCACAACATGAAATTTATAACAATTGCTAATAGATATACATGACTAAATGTGCTAAGGTGTACACAAAATGTACTTCATAAAAATATTGACAATATCGAACTCGAGGACTCAATGTGGCATAAAATAAATAAATGACAAGCTCCACTCACACACGTGCAAACAGCAGACTTCACACACACACATGCAGACACACACTTCGGGGAGACAAAAGATTATCCCAAAGGCTGCAAACTGAAGATGGCACACACACACAATGAGAGAATAAGTAATACAATTAGAAATTAAACTAAGCAAATGGAAAATTTTGCAAGTTAAAATTTTGCGCCCTCCTCCTCGATTCTCATTAGTGGCACGTAAGCTACACGGCACAGTGCAAATATAGTTTTTGTTTTTAGTATATATTTCTAGTGTTTGTCAACTGAATATTTAACATATACTTACCGAATATTTTTAGAATATTTTTTTTGCGCCCTTCTCCTCGATTCTCATTAGTGGCACGTAAGCTACACGGCACAGTGCAAATATAGTTTTTGTTTCTAGTATATATTTCTAGTGTTTGTCAACTTAGTATTTTTAACATATATTTGCCGAATATTTTTAGAATATTTTTAAGTGAACTTAATCTTTCTAGTATATTTTTAATTTATTATATTTGATCATTTTATATATAATGTTTTTTGAAATTAAGTCAGTTCTAGTCTTGGCCACGTCATCGTTAATGCTAATTAAATTTTATGCTCATTGTGTTTACAAATAACACTAAACTTGTAATGGTTTTGTTTTAATTTCATGTACCCTCTGGGAGCCAATATGCTAGATGACCTGCGATGTAGTTTCAGGAGCTGCGCGGATGTAAAATTAGAACAAAGGATGTCGTAAATCAAGGACCAAAGAATAAGAGGTTCGTATCTAAATAATTAGATATATTTTTAAAATAAGTTCTTATATTGTTTTGATAATCGACAATCAAAATCAAAATCAAAAATATTTCATATTAATTAGCGGTAATTAACTATCAACATGAAATTTAAAATAATTGCTAATAGGTATACATGACTAAATATGCTAAGGTGAACACAAAATTTACTTCATAAAAATATTGACAATATCGAACTCGCGGACTCGATGTGGCATAAAATAAATAAATGACAAGCTACACTCACACACATGCAAACAGCAGACTCCACACACACACATACAGACACACACTTCAGGGAGACAAAAGATTATCCCAAAGGCTGCAAAACTGGAGATGGCACACACACACACAATGAGAGAATAAGTAATTAAATTAGAAATTAAACTAAGCAAATAGAAAATTTTGCAAGTAAAAATTTTGCGCCCTCCTCCTCGCTTCTCATTAGTGGCACGTAAGCTACACGGCACAGTGCAAATTTAGTTTTTGTTTATTGTATATATTTCTAGTGTTTGTCAACTTAGTTTTTTTAACATATATATACCGAATATTTTTAGAATATTTTTTAAATTTTACTAATTTAAATTAAACTAAGCAAATGGAAAATTTTGCAAATAAAAATTTTGCGCCCTTCGCCTCGATTCTCATTAGTGGCAAGTAAGCTACACGGAACAGTGCAAATATAGTCTTTGTTTATGGTATATATTTCTAGTGTTTGTCAACTTAGTATTTTTCACATATATATACCGAATATTTTTAGAATATTTTTTAAATATTACTAATTTAAATTAAACTAATAAAATGGAAAATTTTACAAATAAAAATTTTGCGCCCTTCGCTTCGATTCTCATTAGTGGCTACTAGTGGCTAGTGGCTAAGCTACACGACACAGTGCAAATATAGTTTTTGTTTCTAGTATATATTTCTAGTGTTTGTCAACTTAATATTTTTAACATATATTTACCGAATATTTTCAGAATATTTTTAAGTAAACTTAATCTTTCTAGTATATTTTTAATTTATAATATTTGATAATTTTACATATAATCTTTTTTGAAATTAAGTCAGTTCTAGTCTTGGCCACGTCATCGTTAATGCTAATTAAAACGTATGCTGTTTACTAATAAACCTAAACTTGTAATGGTTTCGTTTTAATTTCATGTATCCTCTGGGAGCCGATAAGCTAGATGGCCTGCGATGTAGTTTCAGGAGCTGCGCTGATGTAAAATAAGAACAAAGGATGTCGTAAATCAAGGACCAAAGAATAAGAGGTTCGTATCTAAATAATTCGATATATTTTTAAAATAAGTTCTAATTCTTTCACTTTGGAGCTAGCTGTCAAGCAGTAGGTCAGAGTTTGTAGTTTTTGTTCGTGAATTTATAAACTAAAATCAAATCCAAAATAGTGGCACAAATTGTTAATAGTGACCCTTAAGTCGCTATCAGTGATATTGTATTGGAACTTAACATCTTTAACTTATATTAAAGACTGTGAATTTGTTTGCACGAAGTGGGGCTCCGCTGCCCAGCGGCCACGCGGTCGCTTGTGTCTTAGACACTCTGCTGCTTGAACTGTAAGTTTTTAGCTGGTTAGAGAATATGGATAACGATCCACAGCAAAAATCTATCGATTATGAGTCGATGAAGCTAATTGCTGGCGCTGGCTCTAAAGAGATACGGAAGGAATTGACAAAGAGCTGGCTAAGTGAAGATCCGGCCTTCACTACTACCAGTATTTCTAATACCTACTGCAGCTCGACCTTCACACTGACCACCACCAGCTCGACTATCTCGTCTGCGTACATATTCACCTCCTCCTTGAGCGGCAACGTATGCTCTACTACTGCCAGTACAACTCACAACAGTGGATCTGTCAGCTCATTTGCGAAGCCACAATCTGCCACCGGCTGGCAGGATGTCTCCATTAAATCTAGGAATAGAGGAATTATAAAGAGAGCAGGTGCGGTCCTCTCCCCTAAAATGGTAAAAAAGGTGGCGTCTGATAAGCCGGCAGAAATCACTGCCAATCGCTTCCAAGCCCTTAGCGACGAGGAAGATATGGTCCTGGGCGAGGAATCTTCGAGTGACAACGTCGAGCCATGCTCCTCGAATACCGCCCTCAACCGTGCCGCAAGGAAAGCAGGACAAAAACAACAGCTGAAAGGTGCTCACCAAACTGTACCAGCCCCGAAATCAAGCCGTCACTCTAAGGTACCTAGAATGATGTTTCCCAATGTGGTGAACTTCACATCATTTCGCGGCGAGCTGGACGCTCTTGTGGGAGACTCCTATACAATCAAGGCCCTGAATTCGGGAGATTGCGCTGTTCAGTGCAACTCCCCAGAAAGCTACAGGCTGGTGGCCCGGCACTTTCTCGACAAAGGATCCCTTTTCCATCACCATCAGCTACCGGAGGACCGACCCTACAAGATTGTCATGCGCAATATTCACCACGGAGTCCCATCGGAGGATATCATCGCAGCCCTCCAGAACGAAGGACGGATTTATACTCCGCGCAACAAGGCTACCTCTCTTCCTCTTAATATGATGTTCATTGACCTCAAAAAAGCTGAGAACAACAATCAAGTAAAGGGCATACCGGTTGTCTGCAGGCACAGGGTAACTTGGGAGAAACCCCGTAAGCAATCGGAACCGATTCAATGCCACAGGTGCCAAGGCTATGGTCATACCAAGGCATATTGTTCCCGGCACTATATATGCAGAGAATGCGGAGAAAATCACCCCACTGCAGAGTGCAAGCTGGAACAGGACGAGGCCAGATTCTGTTTTCACTGTGGCGGCCCCCATGCAGCAAACTTTAAAGGTTGCAAAAAATACCTGCTAGAGGCTTCTAACCGCAAACATCAACGGAAAGTCAATGAACCCTCTGTTTTTGGTCCTGCAAGAGGAGTACATCAACCCAGTCCACCAGTCCTTATGTCTGGTAAGCCTTCCTTTGCTAGTATAATCAGAGGAAGTCAGCCCGTCGTCAAGCCTGCCGTTACTGTCCCCCCTGCAAGCGCCAACCTTGAGTCCAAGCTGGAACAGCTGTTTTCTAGGCTTGACAGGATGATGTCACTAGTTAAAACACTAATGCAACTGCTCATGCAAAATCGCACCTTCCCTCATGCTGCTCAAAATGGGTCCTCTTAAGATAGCAGCTTGGAATGCCAATGGGGCCTCCTCGAAGACCAATGAGATCCTCGCCTTCATCGAGCTTCACGAAATCGACATCCTCCTGCTGTCGGAAACCCACTTCGTTTCCCGGTCCACTTTCAGAGTTCCTGGCTTTACCCTCCACACTGCCAACCACCCGGATGACAGCCGTCGCGGAGGTGTGGCGATCCTTATTAGATCACTCATCTCCCATCAACTCTTCTCCACCCTGTCGGAAAATCACATCCAGGCAGCAGTTATCCAGCTGACGGCAAGCAGGGGTACTTTTAACATTGCCTCAGTATACTGCCCTCCTAACCTCAGGTGGACGGAGGCTGACGTTGAGCTGATCATCTCTCAATTTGGCACAAAGTTCATAGCGGCAGGTGATTGGAACGCAAAGCACAGATGGTGGGGAAACTACAGGATGTGCACTAGAGGCAGGGTGCTGTTCTCCGCTCTGGCGGGCAAAGGTATCGACATTGTTGCAACTGGAGAAGCTACTTGCTATCCCTTTCGAACAAGTGTCACTCCAAGTGCCATTGATTTCGGGATCTCCAAAGGATTCAGACAGCAAGAAATCAACGTGCAAACCCTGACAGAACTGTCGTCTGACCATCTCCCCCTGCTGTTTGTGCTGGATGAAGACGCTCAGCTATTCAAAGGTGTCACTAAAATGCTGTCACCTACTGCAAATACTGTGGCCTTCAAGGAGCACATCGAGGCCACAGTTGATCTCAACATCCCCATTGACACCTGCAATAGTCTGGAAGCATATGTAGATTACCTCGTAGCTACAATCGCGGAAGCAGCACGGAGGGCCACACCTCCCACACATCAAGCTCGGCACACGACCGCAAGGAGGGCTCCCATCTTGAGCTTGGAGGCTAGGGAGCTGCTCTCCCACAAAAGGCGTCTCAGGAGACGGTATATCGCCACAGGAGATCCGAGCATCAAGCAGCTATACTCTAGTACCACAAACAGACTGCATCGTTTGCTAGCCAGGACCCGACGAGAAAATCTGGATACCCTGCTTGAGGGTATTGGCCCAGATAACAACAGCAACTTCTCGTTATGGAGGCTCACAAGAAATATCAAGAGGCAGCCGATGTTTCAATCTCCCGTCCTGAGTCAAAGTGGCCTCTGGCTCAAGACGGACGATGAAAAAGCGAGGGCATTTGCTTTGCACCTGACCTCCACCTTTTTGCCCTTCAACCTAACAGACGACTCAAACCGCGTAGAAATCAATAATTTTCTGGACGCTCCGACTATACCGGCTCGCCCCATTAGGCATACCACTCCGCAGGAAGTCATGATGCAGCTGAAGGCGCTACACATTAAGAAAACCCCTGGTTACGATAGCATCGACAACCGTGGAAGGAATAAGAGGTTTGTATCTAAATAATTCGATATATTTTTAAAACAAGTTCTTATGTTGTTTTGATAATCGACAATCAAAATCAAAAAATATTTAATATTAATTAGCGGTACTTAACTAGCAACATGAAATTTAAAACACTTGCTAATACATGACTAACGATGCTGAGGTGAACACAAAATTGACTTCATAAAAATATTGACAATATCGAATTTTTAAAATAAAATTCCAATTCGTAGGAAATCTACGTCCCAGAGATGGTATTCATATATTGATGACATGGTCCATTTGATATTAAGTCAGTTCTATTCTTAGAATAGTCAGTTCTATTCTTGGCCACGTCATCGTTAATGCTAATTAAATTTTATGCCCATTGTGTTTACAAATAACACTAAACTTGTAATGGTTTTGTTTTAATTTCATGTACCCTCTGGGAGCCAATATGCTAGATGACCTGCGATGTAGTTTCAGGAGCTGCGCGGATGTAAAATTAGAACAAAGGATGTCGTAAATCAAGGACCAAAGAATAAGAGGTTCGTATCTAAATAATTAGTTATATTTTTAAAATAAGTTCTTATATTGTTTTTATAATCGACAATCAAAATCAAAATCAAAAATATTTCATATTAATTAGCGGTAATTAACTATCAACATGAAATTTAAAATAATTGCTAATAGGTATACATGACTAAATATGCTAAGGTGAACACAAAATTTACTTCATAAAAATATTGACAATATCGAACTCGCGGACTCGATGTGGCATAAAATAAATAAATGACAAGCTACACTCACACACATGCAAACAGCAGACTCCACACACACACTTCAGGGAGACAAAAGATTATCCCAAAGGCTGCAAACTGGAGATGGCACACACACACACAATGAGAGAATAAGTAATTAAATTAGAAATTAAACTAAGCAAATAGAAAATTTTGCAAGTAAACATTTTGCGCCCTCCTCCTCGCTTCTCATTAGTGGCACGTAAGCTACACGGCACAGTGCAAATTTAGTTTTTGTTTACTGTATATATTTCTAGTGTTTGTCAACTTAGTTTTTTTAACATATATATACCGAATATTTTTAGAATATTTTTTAAATATTACTAATTTAAATTAAACTAAGCAAATGGAAAATTTTGCAAATAAAAATTTTGCGCCCTTCGCCCTATTTTTAAGTAAACTTAATCTTTCTAGTATATTTTTAATTTATAATATTTGATAATTTTACATATAATCTTTTTTGAAATTAAGTCAGTTCTAGTCTTGGCCACGTCATCGTTAATGCTAATTAAAACGTATGCTGTTTACTAATAAACCTAAACTTGTAATGGTTTCGTTTTAATTTCATGTATCCTCTGGGAGCCGATAAGCTAGATTGCCTGCGATGTAGTTTCAGGAGCTGCGCTGATGTAAAATAAGAACAAAGGATGTCGTAAATCAAGGACCAAAGAATAAGAGGTTCGTATCTAAATAATTCGATATATTTTTAAAATAAGTTCTAATTCTTTCACTTTGGAGCTAGCTGTCAAGCAGTAGGTCAGAGTTTATAGTTTTTGTTCGTGAATTTATAAACTAAAATCAAATCCAAAATAGTGGCACAAATTGTTAATAGTGACCCTTAAGTCGCTATCAGTGATATTGTATTGGAACTTAACATCTTTAACTTATATTAAAGACTGTGAATTTGTTTGCACGAAGTGGGGCTCCGCTGCCCAGCGGCCACGCGGTCGCTTGTGTCTTAGACACTCTGCTGCTTGAACTGTAAGTTTTTAGCTGGTTAGAGAATATGGATAACGATCCACAGCAAAATCTATCGATTATGAGTCGATGAAGCTAATTGCTGGCGCTGGCCCTAAAGAGATACGGAAGGAATTGAGAAAGAGCTGGCTAAGTGAAGATCCAGCCTTCACTACTACCAGTATTTCTAATACCTACTGCAGCTCGACCTTCACACTGACCACCACCAGCTCGACTATCTCGTCTGCGTACATATTCACCTCCTCCTTGAGCGGCAACGTATGCTCTACTACTGCCAGTACAACTCACAACAGTGGATCTGTCAGCTCATTTGCGAAGCCACAATCTGCCACCGGCTGGCAGGATGTCTCCATTAAATCTAGGAATAGAGGAATTATAAAGAGAGCAGGTGCGGTCCTCTCCCCTAAAATGGTAAAAAAGGTGGCGTCTGATAAGCCGGCAGAAATCACTGCCAATCGCTTCCAAGCCCTTAGCGACGAGGAAGATATGGTCCTGGGCGAGGAATCTTCGAGTGACAACGTCGAGCCATGCTCCTCGAATACCGCCCTCAACCGTGCCGCAAGGAAAGCAGGACAAAAACAACAGCTGAAAGGTGCTCACCAAACTGTACCAGCCCCGAAATCAAGCCGTCACTCTAAGGTACCTAGAATGATGTTTCCCAATGTGGTGAACTTCACATCATTTCGCGGCGAGCTGGACGCTCTTGTGGGAGACTCCTATACAATCAAGGCCCTGAATTCGGGAGATTGCGCTGTTCAGTGCAACTCCCCAGAAAGCTACAGGCTGGTGGCCCGGCACTTTCTCGACAAAGGATCCCTTTTCCATCACCATCAGCTACCGGAGGACCGACCCTACAAGATTGTCATGCGCAATATTCACCACGGAGTCCCATCGGAGGATATCATCGCAGCCCTCCAGAACGAAGGACGGATTTATACTCCGCGCAACAAGGCTACCTCTCTTCCTCTTAATATGATGTTCATTGACCTCAAAAAAGCTGAGAACAACAATCAAGTAAAGGGCATACCGGTTGTCTGCAGGCACAGGGTAACTTGGGAGAAACCCCGTAAGCAATCGGAACCGATTCAATGCCACAGGTGCCAAGGCTATGGTCATACCAAGGCATATTGTTCCCGGCACTATATATGCAGAGAATGCGGAGAAAATCACCCCACTGCAGAGTGCAAGCTGGAACAGGACGAGGCCAGATTCTGTTTTCACTGTGGCGGCCCCCATGCAGCAAACTTTAAAGGTTGCAAAAAATACCTGCTAGAGGCTTCTAACCGCAAACATCAACGGAAAGTCAATGAACCCTCTGTTTTTGGTCCTGCAAGAGGAGTACATCAACCCAGTCCACCAGTCCTTATGTCTGGTAAGCCTTCCTTTGCTAGTATAATCAGAGGAAGTCAGCCCGTCGTCAAGCCTGCCGTTACTGTCCCCCCTGCAAGCGCCAACCTTGAGTCCAAGCTGGAACAGCTGTTTTCTAGGCTTGACAGGATGATGTCACTAGTTAAAACACTAATGCAACTGCTCATGCAAAATCGCACCTTCCCTCATGCTGCTCAAAATGGGTCCTCTTAAGATAGCAGCTTGGAATGCCAATGGGGCCTCCTCGAAGACCAATGAGATCCTCGCCTTCATCGAGCTTCACGAAATCGACATCCTCCTGCTGTCGGAAACCCACTTCGTTTCCCGGTCCACTTTCAGAGTTCCTGGCTTTACCCTCCACACTGCCAACCACCCGGATGACAGCCGTCGCGGAGGTGTGGCGATCCTTATTAGATCACTCATCTCCCATCAACTCTTCTCCACCCTGTCGGAAAATCACATCCAGGCAGCAGTTATCCAGCTGACGGCAAGCAGGGGTACTTTTAACATTGCCTCAGTATACTGCCCTCCTAACCTCAGGTGGACGGAGGCTGACGTTGAGCTGATCATCTCTCAATTTGGCACAAAGTTCATAGCGGCAGGTGATTGGAACGCAAAGCACAGATGGTGGGGAAACTACAGGATGTGCACTAGAGGCAGGGTGCTGTTCTCCGCTCTGGCGGGCAAAGGTATCGACATTGTTGCAACTGGAGAAGCTACTTGCTATCCCTTTCGAACAAGTGTCACTCCAAGTGCCATTGATTTCGGGATCTCCAAAGGATTCAGACAGCAAGAAATCAACGTGCAAGCCCTGACAGAACTGTCGTCTGACCATCTCCCCCTGCTGTTTGTGCTGGATGAAGACGCTCAGCTATTCAAAGGTGTCACTAAAATGCTGTCACCTACTGCAAATACTGTGGCCTTCAAGGAGCACATCGAGGCCACAGTTGATCTCAACATCCCCATTGACACCTGCAATAGTCTGGAAGCATATGTAGATTACCTCGTAGCTACAATCGCGGAAGCAGCACGGAGGGCCACACCTCCCCCACATCAAGCTCGTCACACGACCGCAAGGAGGGTCCATCTTGAGCTTGGAGGCTAGGGAGCTGCTCTCCCACAAAAGGCGTCTCAGGAGACGGTATATCGCCACAGGAGATCGAGCATCAAGCAGCTATACTCTAGTACCACAAACAGACTGCATCGTTTGCTAGCCAGGACCCGACGAGAAAATCTGGATACCCTGCTTGAGGGTATTGGCCCAGATAACAACAGCAACTTCTCGTTATGGAGGCTCACAAGAATATCAAGAGGCAGCCGATGTTTCAATCTCCCGTCCTGAGTCAAAGTGGCCTCTGGCTCAAGACGGACGATGAAAAAGCGAGGGCATTTGCTTTGCACCTGACCTCCACCTTTTTGCCCTTCAACCTAACAGACGACTCAAACGCGTAGAAATCAATAATTTTCTGGACGCTCCGACTATACCGGCTCGCCCCATTAGGCATACCACTCCGCAGGAAGTCATGATGCAGCTGAAGGCGCTACACATTAAGAAAACCCCTGGTTACGATAGCATCGACAACCGTGCTGCGAAGTCTCTGCCACGCAAAGGAGTCCTAGCCTTAGTAAAAATTTTTAATGCCATGCTAAGGCTAGGGCACTTTCCAAGGCAATGGAAGCGAGCACGTATCATCATGATACCTAAAGCCGGAAAGCCGCCAACGCAGATCGATGCATATCGCCCAATCAGCCTGCTATCAACATTCTCAAAGATTTTTAAGAGAATACTCTTAGCCCGCCTGATGGAACTGCCGCAAGTAGTGAACCACATACCTCCACACCAATTTGGTTTCAGGAAGTCCCACGGCTGCCCTGAACAAATACATCGACTGGTAAACCAGGTCACGCATGGCTTCGAGCACAAACTCTACACGGTCGGCGTCTTTCTAGACGTGAAGCAAGCGTTTGACAAGGTGTGGCATGAGGGCCTTCTATACAAGATGAAAGCTCTCCTTCCTGCTCCCTACTATGCCATCCTGAGATCGTTCATCTCTAGTCGGACGTTCGACGTTGCAGTGCGTGATGCTCGATCCAGCCTGGAAGAGATTCACGCAGGAGTTCCACAGGGAAGTGTTCTTGGGCCCTTCCTATACACCCTGTACACTGCTGACATGCCATCTCCCGCAAACAACACCGAAGTCCCCCGGCTCAGCTGCTCCTGGCCACTTACGCCGATGACACTACCATGCTAGCGTCTCATCCCTCACTGCAAACTGCCTCCAACGCAGTCCAGGAATGGCTGCACGCAATCGAAAAATGGACTGCCAAATGGAATGTGGCCATTAACTCCTCAAAGTCAGCCTGTGTAACTTTTTCCCTGCGACCCGGAACCTGCACAGATCTGACCATCGATGGAAGCCCTATCACCAATGCTAGTTCGCACTGCTACCTAGGAGTTCATCTAGATCGGAGACTGACCTGGAGGGCCCACATCACGTCGGTCAAATCTAAGTCACTGGCGAAGCTAAAAAAGCTCGACTGGCTCTTCCACTCCAGCAAACTTCAAATGAGCTCTAAGGCTCTTTTAATCAAAGCCATTCTCGCTCCAACGTGGAGTTATGCCATCCAGGTGTGGGGAACTGCCGCCAAATCCCAGCTTAATAGGCTCCGTGTGGTCCAGTCGAGAGCTGCACGTCACCGATCTGGGCTCTCCTGGTACGTGACGAACATGGTCATCGAAAGAGATCTGAAAGTTACCCTTCTTGGGGATCAGATTAATTTCCACAGCAGCCGTTATGCCGACAGGCTTATGGCCCACCCGAACCGACTAGCAACTATCCTAGCTGATCCCATCTCCCTCCGAAGACTGAAGAGGGTACACCCCAGCGATCTCCTTACCCGGAGGATAACATAACATATTACATTTTAAGTAATTGATAACTAGTCTAGATCTTCCTTTCTTTTGTACTTTATAATTAAGATACCACTTGGTCTCATTTATATTTATCACACATTAGGTTAAGTTCAGAGGAATTACTGAACGATTCCTTTTGAAACCTTAATAAATAGTAACATACTTGAAAAAAAAAAAAAAAAAAAAGTTCTAATGTTGTTTTGATAATCGACAATCAAAATCAAAAAATATTTAATATTAATTAGCGGTGATTAACTAGCAACATGAAATTTAAAACAATTGCTAATAGATATACATGACTAAATATGTCAAGGTGTACACAAAATTTACTTCATACAAATATTGACAATATCGAATTTAACACAAAATTCCAATTCGTAGGAAATCTACGTACCAGAGATGGTATTCATATATTGATGACGTGGTCCATTTGATATTAAGTCAGTTCTATTCTTGGCCACGTCATCGTTAATGCTAATTAAAACTTATGCCCATTGTGTTTACAAATAATACTAAACTTGTAATGGGTTTGTTTTAATTTCATGTACCCTCTGGGAGCCAATAAGCTAGATGACCTGCGATGTAGTTTCAGGAGCTGCGCGGATGTTAAATTAGCACAAAGGATGTCGTAAATCAAGGACCAAAGAATAAGAGGTTCGTATCCAAATAATTCGTTATATTTTTAAAATAAGTTCTTATGTTGTTTTGATAATCGACAATCAAAATCAAAAAAAATGTCATATTAATTAGCGGTAATTAACTATCAACATGAAATTTAAAATAATTGCTAATAGATATACATGACTAACGATGATGAGGTGAACACAAAATTCTTCATAAAAATATTGACAATATCGTATTTAATATAAAATTCCAATTCGTAGGAAATCTACGTACCAGAGATAGTATTCATATATTGATGACGTGGTCCATTTGATATTAAGTCAGTTCCATTCTTGGCCACGTCATCGTTAATGCTAAATTAAACTTATGCCCAATGTGTTTACAAATATCACTAAACTTGTAATGGTTTTGTTTTAATTACATGTACCCTCTGGGAGCCAATAAGCTAGATGACCTGCGATGTAGTTTCAGGAGCTGCGCGGATGTAAAATTAGAACAAAGGATGTCGTAATTCAAGGACCAAAGAATAAGAGGTTCGTATCTAAATAATTCGTTATATTTTTAAAATAAGTTCCTATGTTGTTTTTATAATCGACAATCAAAATCAAAAACAATTTCAAATTAATTAGCGGTAATTAACTAGCAACATGAAATTTAAAATAATTGCTAATAGATATACATGACTAAATATGCAAAGGTGAACACAAAATTTACTTCATAAAAATATTGACAATATCGTATTTAATATAAAATTCCAATTCGTAGGAAATCTACGTCCCAGAGACGGTATTCATGAATTAATGACGTGGTCCATTTGATATTAAGTCAGTTCCATTCTTGGCCACGTCATCGTCAATGCTAAATAAAACTTATGCCCATTGTGTTTACAAATAACACTAAACTTGTAATAGTTTTGTTTTAATTACATATGCCCTCTGGGAGCCAATAAGCTAGATGACCTGCGATGTAGTTTCAGGTGCTGCGCGGATGTAAAATTAGCACAAAGGATGTCGTAAATAAAGGACCATATAATAAGAGGTTCGTATCTAGATAATTCGTTATATTTTTTAAATAAGTTCTAATGTTGTTTTGAAAATCGACAATCAAAATCAAAAAATATTTAATATTAATTAGCGGTAATTAACTAGCAACATGAAATTTAAAATAATTGCTAGATATACATGACAAAATATGCAAAGGTGAACACAAAATTTACTTCATAAAAATATTGACAATATCGAATTTAACACAAAATTCCAATTCGTAGGAAATCTACGTACCAGAGATGGTATTCATATATTGATGACGTGGTCCATTTGATATTAAGTCAGTTCTATTCTTGGCCACGTCATCGTTAATGCTAATTAAAACTTATGCCCATTGTGTTTACAAATAATACTAAACTTGTAATGGGCTTGTTTTAATTTCATGTACCCTCTGGGAGCCAATAAGCTAGATGACCTGCGATGTAGTTTCAGGTGCTGCGCGGATGTAAAATTAGCACAAAGGATGTCGTAAATAAAGGACCATATAATAAGAGGTTCGTATCTAGATAATTCGTTATATTTTTTAAATAAGTTCTAATGTTGTTTTGAAAATCGACAATCAAAATCAAAAATATTTAATATTAATTAGCGGTAATTAACTAGCAACATGAAATTTAAAATAATTGCTAGATATACATGACAAAATATGCAAAGGTGAACACAAAATTTACTTCATAAAAATATTGACAATATCGTATTTAATATAAAATTCCAATTCGTAGGAAATCTACGTCCCAGAGACGGTATTCATGAATTAATGACGTGGTCCATTTGATATTAAGTCAGTTCCATTCTTGGCCACGTCATCGTCAATGCTAAATAAAACTTATGCCCATTGTGTTTACAAATAACACTAAACTTGTAATAGTTTTGTTTTAATTACATGTACCCTCTGGGAGCCAATAAGCTAGATGACCTGCGATGTAGTTTCAGGAGCTGCGCGGATGTAAAATTAGAACAAAGGATGTCGTAAATCAAGGACCAAAGAATAAGAGGTTCGTATCCAAATAATTCGTTATATTTTTAAAATAAGTTCTTATGTTGTTTTGATAATCGACAATCAAAATCAAAAAAAATGTCATATTAATTAGCGGTAATTAACTAGCAACATGAAATTTAAAATAATTGCTAATAGATATACATGACTAACGATGATGAGGTGAACACAAAATTCTTCATAAAAATATTGACAATATCGTATTTAATATAAAATTCCAATTCGTAGGAAATCTACGTACCAGAGATAGTATTCATATATTGATGACGTGGTCCATTTGATATTAAGTCAGTTCCATTCTTGGCCACGTCATCGTTAATGCTAAATTAAACTTATGCCCAATGTGTTTACAAATATCACTAAACTTGTAATGGTTTTGTTTTAATTACATGTACCCTCTGGGAGCCAATAAGCTAGATGACCTGCGATGTAGTTTCAGGAGCTGCGCGGATGTAAAATTAGAACAAAGGATGTCGTAATTCAAGGACCAAAGAATAAGAGGTTCGTATCTAAATAATTCGTTATATTTTTAAAATAAGTTCCTATGTTGTTTTTATAATCGACAATCAAAATCAAAAACAATTTCAAATTAATTAGCGGTAATTAACTAGCAACATGAAATTTAAAATAATTGCTAATAGATATACATGACTAAATATGCTAAGGTGAACACAAAATTTCCTTCATAAAAATATTGACAATATCGAATTTAACACAAAATTCCAATTCGTAGGAAATCTACGTACCAGAGATGGTATTCATATATTGATGACGTGGTCCATTTGATATTAAGTCAGTTCTATTCTTGGCCACGTCATCGTTAATGCTAATTAAAACTTATGCCCATTGTGTTTACAAATAATACTAAACTTGTAATGGGCTTGTTTTAATTTCATGTACCCTCTGGGAGCCAATAAGCTAGATGACCTGCGATGTAGTTTCAGGAGCTGCGCGGATGTAAAATTAGAACAAAGGATGTCGTAAATCAAGGACCAAAGAATAAGAGGATCGTATCTAAATAATTCGTTATATTTTTAAAATAAGTTCTTATATTGTTTTAATAATCGACAATCAAAATCAAAAATATTTCATATTAATTAGCGGTAATTAACTATCAACATGAAATTTAAAATAATTGCTAATATACATGACTAAATATGCTAAGGTGAACACAAAATTTACTTCATTAAAATATTGACAATATCGTATTTAAGATAAAATTCCAATTCGTAGGAAATCTACGTACCAGAGATGGTATTCATATATTGATGACGTGGTCCATTTGATATTAAGTCAGTTCCATTCTTGGCCACGTCATCGTCAATGCTAAATAAAACTTATGCCCATTGTGTTTACAAATAACACTAAACTTGTAATAGTTTTGTTTTAATTACATATGCCCTCTGGGAGCCAATAAGCTAGATGACCTGCGATGTAGTTTCAGGAGCTGCGCGGATGTTAAATTAGCACAAAGGATGTCGTAAATCAAGGACCAAAGAATAAGAGGTTCGTATCTAAATAATTCGATATTTTTTTAAAATAAGTTCTTATATTGTTTTGATAATCGACAATCAAAATCAAAAATATTTCATATTAATTAGCGGTAATTAACTATCAACATGAAATTTAAAATAATTGCTAATAGATATACATGACAAAATATACAAAGGTGAACACAAAATTTACTTCATAAAAATATTGACAATATCGAACTCGCGAACTCGATGTGGCATAAAATAAATAAATGACAAGCTACACTCACACACATGCAAGCAGCAGACTCCACACACACACATACAGACACACACTTCAGGGAGACAAAAGATTATCCCAAAGGCTGCAAACTGGAGATGGCACACACACACACAATGAGAGAATAAGTAATTAAATTAGAAATTAAACTAAGGAAATGGAAAATTTTGCAAATAAAAATTTTGCGCCCTCCTCCTCGATTCTCATTAGTGGCACGTAAGCTACACGGCACTGTACAAATATAGTTTTTGTTTATGGTATATATTTCTAGTGTTTGTCAACTTAGTATTTTTAACATATATATACCGAATATTTTTAGAATATTTTTTAAATATTAGTAATTTAAATTAAACTAAGCAAATGGAAAATTTTGCAAATAAAAGATTTGCGCCCTTCGCCTCGATTCTCATTATTGGCACGTAAGCTACACGGCACAGTGCAAATGTAGTTTTTGTTTCTAGTATATATTTCTAGTGTTTGTCAACTTAATATTTTCAACATATATTTACCGAATATTTTTAGAATATTATTTAATTATTAATAATTTAAATTAAACTAAGCAAATGGAAAATTTTGCAAGTAAAAATTTTGCGCCCTCCTCCTCGATTCTCATTAGTGGCACGTAGGCTACACGGCACAGTGCAAATATAGTCAACTTAGTATTTTTCACATACATATACCGAATATTTTTAGAATATTTTTTAAATATTACTAATTTAAATTAAACTAAGAAAATGGAAAACTTTGCAAATAAAAATTTTGCGCCCTTCGCTTCGATTCTCATTAGTGGCTACTAGTGGCTAGTGGCTAAGCTACACGACACAGTGCAAATATAGTTTTTGTTTCTGGTATATATTTCTAGTCTTTGTAAATTTAATATTTTTGACATATATTTACCGAATATTTTTAGAATATTTTTAAGTGAACTTAATCTTTTTAGTATATTTTTAATTTATAATATTTGATAATTTTATATATAATGTTTTTTGAAATTAAGTCAGTTCTAGTCTGCGATGTAGTTTCAGGAGCTGCGCGGATGTAAAATTGGCACAAAGGATGTCGTAAATCAAGGACCAAAGAATAAGAGGTTCGTATCTAAATAATTCGTTATATTTTTGAAATAAGTTCTTATATTGTTTTGATAATCGACAATCAAAATCAAAAATATTTCATACTAATTAGCGGTAATTAACTATCAACATGAAATTTAAAATAATTGCTAATAGATATACATGACAAAATATACAAAGGTGAACACAAAATTTACTTCATTAAAATATTGACAATATCGTATTTAATATAAAATTCCAATTCGTAGGAAATCTACGTACCAGAGATGGTATTCATATATTGATGACGTGGTCCATTTGATATTAAGTCAGTTCCATTCTTGGCCACGTCATCGTCAATGCTAAATAAAACTTATGCCCATTGTGTTTACAAATAACACTAAACTTGTAATGGTTTTGTTTTAATTACATGTACCCTCTGGGAGCCAATAAGCTAGATGACCTGCGATGTAGTTTCAGGTGCTGCGCGGATGTAAAATTAGCACAAAGGATGTCGTAAATAAAGGACCATATAATAAGAGGTTCGTATCTAGATAATTCGTTATATTTTTTAAATAAGTTCTAATGTTGTTTTGAAAATCGACAATCAAAATCAAAAAATATTTAATATTAATTAGCGGTAATTAACTAGCAACATGAAATTTAAAATAATTGCTAATAGATATACATGACAAAATATGCAAAGGTGAACACAAAATTTACTTCATAAAAATATTGACAATATCGTATTTAATATAAAATTCCAATTCGTAGGAAATCTACGTACCAGAGATGGTATTCATATATTGATGACGTGGTCCATTTGATATTAAGTCAGTTCCATTCTTGGCCACGTCATCGTCAATGCTAAATAAAACTTATGCCCAATGTGTTTACAAATAACACTAAACTTGTAATGGTTTTGTTTTAATTTCATGTACCCTCTTGGAGCCAATAAGCTAGATGACCTGCGATGTAGTTTCAGGAGCTGCGCGGATGTAAAATTAGAACAAAGGATGTCGTAAATCAAGGACCAAAGAATAAGAGGATCGTATCTAAATAATTCGTTATATTTTTAAAATAAGTTCTTATATTGTTTTAATAATCGACAATCAAAATCAAAAATATTTCATATTAATTAGCGGTAATTAACTATCAACATGAAATTTAAAATAATTGCTAATATACATGACTAAATATGCTAAGGTGAACACAAAATTTACTTCATAAAAATATTGACAATATCGAACTCGCGAACTCGATGTGGCATAAAATAAATAAATGACAAGTTACACTCACACACATGCAAGCAGCAGACTCCACACACACACATACAGACACACACTTCAGGGAGACAAAAGATTATCCCAAAGGCTGCAAACTGGAGATGGCACACACACACACAATGAGAGAATAAGTAATTAAATTAGAAATTAAACTAAGCAAATGGAAAATTTTGCAAATAAAAATTTTGCGCCCTCCTCCTCGATTCTCATTAGTGGCACGTAAGCTACACGGCACTGTACAAATATAGTTTTTGTTTATGGTATATATTTCTAGTGTTTGTCAACTTAGTATTTTTAACATATATATACCGAATATTTTTAGAATATTTTTTAAATATTAGTAATTTAAATTAAACTAAGCAAATGGAAAATTTTGCAAATAAAAGATTTGCGCCCTTCGCCTCGATTCTCATTATTGGCACGTAAGCTACACGGCACAGTGCAAATGTAGTTTTTGTTTCTAGTATATATTTCTAGTGTTTGTCAACTTAATATTTTCAACATATATTTACCGAATATTTTTAGAATATTATTTAATTATTAGTAATTTAAATTAAACTAAGCAAATGGAAAATTTTGCAAGTAAAAATTTTGCGCCCTCCTCCTCGATTCTCATTAGTGGCACGTAAGCTACACGGCACAGTGCAAATATAGTCAACTTAGTATTTTTCACATACATATACCGAATATTTTTAGAATATTTTTTAAATATTACTAATTTAAATTAAACTAAGAAAATGGAAAACTTTGCAAATAAAAATTTTGCGCCCTTCGCTTCGATTCTCATTAGTGGCTACTAGTGGCTAGTGGCTAAGCTACACGACACAGTGCAAATATAGTTTTTGTTTCTGGTATATATTTCTAGTCTTTGTAAATTTAATATTTTTGACATATATTTACCGAATATTTTTAGAATATTTTTAAGTGAACTTAATCTTTTTAGTATATTTTTAATTTATAATATTTGATAATTTTATATATAATGTTTTTTGAAATTAAGTCAGTTCTAGTCTGCGATGTAGTTTCAGGAGCTGCGCGGATGTAAAATTGGCACAAAGGATGTCGTAAATCAAGGACCAAAGAATAAGAGGTTCGTATCTAAATAATTCGTTATATTTTTGAAATAAGTTCTTATATTGTTTTGATAATCGACAATCAAAATCAAAAATATTTCATACTAATTAGCGGTAATTAACTATCAACATGAAATTTAAAATAATTGCTAATAGATATACATGACAAAATATGCAAAGGTGAACACAAAATTTACTTCATAAAAATATTGACAATATCGAATTTAACACAAAATTCCAATTCGTAGGAAATCTACGTACCAGAGATGGTATTCATATATTGATGACGTGGTCCATTTGATATTAAGTCAGTTCCATTCATGGCCACGTCATCGTTAATGCTAAATAAAACTTATGCCCATTGTGTTTACAAATAACACTAAACTTGTAATAGTTTTGTTTTAATTACATGTACCCTCTGGGAGCCAATAAGCTAGATGACCTGCGATGTAGTTTCAGGTGCTGCGCGGATGTAAAATTAGCACAAAGGATGTCGTAAATCAAGGACCAAAGAATAAGAGGTTCGAATCTAGATAATTCGTTATATTCTTAAAATAAGTTCTAATGTTGTTTTGAAAATCGACAATCAAAATCAAAAAATATTTAATATTAATTAGCGGTAATTAACTAGCAACATGAAATTTAAAATAATTGCTAATAGATATACATGACAAAATATGCAAAGGTGAACACAAAATTTACTTCATAAAAATATTGACAATATCGTATTTAATATAAAATTCCAATTCGTAGGAAATCTACGTACCAGAGATGGTATTCATATATTGATGACGTGGTCCATTTGATATTAAGTCACAAAACTTGTAGTAGTTTTGTTTTAATTACATGTACCTTCTGGAAGCCAATAAGCTAGATGACCTGCGATGTAGTTTCAGGTGCTGCGCGGATGTAAAATTAGCACAAAGGATGTCGTAAATAAAGGACCATATAATAAGAGGTTCGTATCTAGATAATTCGTTATATTTTTTAAATAAGTTCTAATGTTGTTTTGAAAATCGACAATCAAAATCAAAAAATATTTAATATTAATTAGCGGTAATTAACTAGCAACATGAAATTTAAAATAATTGCTAATAGATATACATGACAAAATATGCAAAGGTGAACACAAAATTTACTTCATAAAAATATTGACAATATCGTATTTAATATAAAATTCCAATTCGTAGGAAATCTACGTACCAGAGATGGTATTCATATATTGATGACGTGGTCCATTTGATATTAAGTCAGTTCCATTCTTGGCCACGTCATCGTCAATGCTAAATAAAACTTATGCCCAATGTGTTTACAAATAACACTAAACTTGTAATGGTTTTGTTTTAATTTCATGTACCCTCTTGGAGCCAATAAGCTAGATGACCTGCGATGTAGTTTCAGGAGCTGCGCGGATGTAAATTAGAACAAAGGATGTCGTAAATCAAGGACCAAAGAATAAGAGGATCGTATCTAAATAATTCGTTATATTTTTAAAATAAGTTCTTATATTGTTTTAATAATCGACAATCAAAATCAAAAATATTTCATATTAATTAGCGGTAATTAACTATCAACATGAAATTTAAAATAATTGCTAATATACATGACTAAATATGCTAAGGTGAACACAAAATTTACTTCATAAAAATATTGACAATATCGAACTCGCGAACTCGATGTGGCATAAAATAAATAAATGACAAGCTACACTCACACACATGCAAGCAGCAGACTCCACACACACACATACAGACACACACTTCAGGGAGACAAAAGATTATCCCAAAGGCTGCAAACTGGAGATGGCACACACACACACAATGAGAGAATAAGTAATTAAATTAGAAATTAAACTAAGCAAATGGAAAATTTTGCAAATAAAAATTTTGCGCCCTCCTCCTCGATTCTCATTAGTGGCACGTAAGCTACACGGCACTGTACAAATATAGTTTTTGTTTATGGTATATATTTCTAGTGTTTGTCAACTTAGTATTTTTAACATATATATACCGAATATTTTTAGAATATTTTTTAAATATTAGTAATTTAAATTAAACTAAGCAAATGGAAAATTTTGCAAATAAAAGATTTGCGCCCTTCGCCTCGATTCTCATTATTGGCACGTAAGCTACACGGCACAGTGCAAATGTAGTTTTTGTTTCTAGTATATATTTCTAGTGTTTGTCAACTTAATATTTTCAACATATATTTACCGAATATTTTTAGAATATTATTTAATTATTAGTAATTTAAATTAAACTAAGCAAATGGAAAATTTTGCAAGTAAAAATTTTGCGCCCTCCTCCTCGATTCTCATTAGTGGCACGTAAGCTACACGGCACAGTGCAAATATAGTCAACTTAGTATTTTTCACATACATATAACGAATATTTTTAGAATATTTTTTAAATATTACTAATTTAAATTAAACTAAGAAAATGGAAAACTTTGCAAATAAAAATTTTGCGCCCTTCGCTTCGATTCTCATTAGTGGCTACTAGTGGCTAGTGGCTAAGCTACACGACACAGTGCAAATATAGTTTTTGTTTCTGGTATATATTTCTAGTCTTTGTAAATTTAATATTTTTGACATATATTTACCGAATATTTTTGGAATATTTTTAAGTGAACTTAATCTTTTTAGTATATTTTTAATTTATAATATTTGATAATTTTATATATAATGTTTTTTGAAATTAAGTCAGTTCTAGTCTGCGATGTAGTTTCAGGAGCTGCGCGGATGTAAAATTGGCACAAAGGATGTCGTAAATCAAGGACCAAAGAATAAGAGGTTCGTATCTAAATAATTCGTTATATTTTTGAAATAAGTTCTTATATTGTTTTGATAATCGACAATCAAAATCAAAAATATTTCATACTAATTAGCGGTAATTAACTATCAACATGAAATTTAAAATAATTGCTAATAGATATACATGACAAAATATACAAAGGTGAACACAAAATTTACTTCATTAAAATATTGACAATATCGTATTTAATATAAAATTCCAATTCGTAGGAAATCTACGTACCAGAGATGGTATTCATATATTGATGACGTGGTCCATTTGATATTAAGTCAGTTCTATTCTTGGCCACGTCATCGTTAATGCTAATTAAAACTTATGCCCATTGTGTTTACAAATAATACTAAACTTGTAATGGGTTTGTTTTAATTTCATGTACCCTCTGGGAGCCAATAAGCTAGATGACCTGCGATGTAGTTTCAGGTGCTGCGCGGATGTAAAATTAGCACAAAGGATGTCGTAAATCAAGGACCATTGAGTAAGAGGTTCGTATCTAGATAATTCGTTATATTTTTAAAATAAGTTCTAATGTTGTTTTGAAAATCGACAATCAAAATCAAAAAATATTTAATATTAATTAGCGGTAATTAACTAGCAACATGAAATTTAAAATAATTGCTAATAGATATACATAACAAAATATGCAAAGGTGAACACAAAATTTACTTCATAAAAATATTGACAATATCGTATTTAATATAAAATTCCAATTCGTAGGAAATCTACGTACCAGAGATGGTATTCATATATTGATGACGTGGTCCATTTGATATTAAGTCAGTTCCATTCATGGCCACGTCATCGTTAATGCTAAATAAAACTTATGCCCATTGTGTTTACAAATAACACTAAACTTGTAATAGTTTTGTTTTAATTACATGTACCCTCTGGGAGCCAATAAGCTAGATGACCTGCGATGTAGTTTCAGGAGCTGCGCGGATGTAAAATTAGAACAAAGGATGTCGTAAATCAAGGACCAACGAATAAGAGGTTCGTATCTAAATAATAAGTTTTATTTTTAAAATAAGTTCTTATATTGTTTTGATAATCGACAATCAAAATCAAAAATATTTCATACTAATTAGCGGTAATTAACTATCAACATGAAATTTAAAATAATTGCTAATAGATATACATGACTGAATATGCTAAGGTGAACACAAAAGTTACTTCATAAAAATATTGACAATATCGAATTTAACACAAAATTCCAATTCGTAGGAAATCTACGTACCAGAGATGGTATTCATATATTGATGACGTGGTCCATTTGATATTAAGTCAGTTACATTCTTGGCCATGTCATCGATAATGCTAATTAAAACTTATGCCCATTGTGTTTACATATAACACTAAACTTGTAATAGTTTTGTTTTAATTACATGTACCCTCTGGGAGCCAATAAGCTAGATGACCTGCGATGTAGTTTCAGGTGCTGCGCGGATGTAAAATTAGCACAAAGGATGTCGTAAATCAAGGACCATAGAATAAGAGGTTCGAATCTAGATAATTCGTTATATTTTTAAAATAAGTTCTTATATTGTTTTGATAATCGACAATCAAAATCAAAAAATATTTAATATTAATTAGCGGTAATTAACTAGCAACATGAAATTTAAAATAATTGCTAATAGATATACATGACAAAATATGCAAAGGTGAACACAAAATTTACTTCATAAAAATATTGACAATATCGAATTTAACACAAAATTCCAATTCGTAGGAAATCTACGTACCAGAGATGGTATTCATATATTGATGACGTGGTCCATTTGATATTAAGTCAGTTCCATTCATGGCCACGTCATCGTTAATGCTAAATAAAACTTATGCCCATTGTGTTTACAAATAACACTAAACTTGTAATAGTTTTGTTTTAATTACATATGCCCTCTGGGAGCCAATAAGCTAGATGACCTGCGATGTAGTTTCAGGAGCTGCGCGGATGTAAAATTAGAACAAAGGATGTCGTAAATCAAGGACCAAAGAATAAGAGGTTCGTATCTAAATAATTCGATATATTTTTAAAATAAGTTCTTATGTTGTTTTGATAATCGACGATCAAAATCAAAAAATATTTAATATTAATTAGCGGAAATTAACTAGCAACATGAAATTTAAAATAATTGCTAATAGATATACATGACAAAATATGCAAAGGTGAACACAAAATTTACTTCATAAAAATATTGACAATATCGTATTTAATATAAAATTCCAATTCGTAGGAAATCTACGTCCCAGAGACGGTATTCATGAATTAATGACGTGGTCCATTTGATATTAAGTCAGTTCCATTCTTGGCCACGTCATCGTCAATGCTAAATAAAACTTATGCCCATTGTGTTTACAAATAACACTAAACTTGTAATAGTTTTGTTTTAATTACATGTACCCTCTGGGAGCCAATAAGCTAGATGACCTGCGATGTAGTTTCAGGTGCTGCGCGGATGTAAAATTAGCACAAAGGATGTCGTAAATCAAGGACCATAGAATAAGAGGTTCGAATCTAGATAATTCGATATATTTTTAAAATAAGTTCTTATGTTGTTTTGATAATCGACGATCAAAATCAAAAAAATATTTAATATTAATTAGCGGAAATTAACTAGCAACATGAAATTTAAAATAATTGCTAATAGATATACATGACAAAATATGCAAAGGTGTACACAAAATTTACTTCATAAAAATATTGACAATATCGTATTTGATATAAAATTCCAATTCGTAGGAAATCTACGTACCAGAGATGGTGTTCATATATTGATGACGTGGTCCATTTGATATTAAGTCAGTTCTATTCTTGGCCACGTCATCGTTAATGCTAATTAAAACTTATGCCCATTGTGTTTACAAATAACACTAAACTTGTAATGGTTTTATTTTAATTTCATGTACCCTCTGGGAGCCAATAAGCTAGGTGACCTGTAATGTAGTTTCAGATGCTGCGCGGATGTAAAATTAGCACAAAGGATGTCGTAAACCAAGGACCAAAGAAAAAGAGGTTCGTATCTAAATAATTCGTTATATTTCTAAAATAAGTTCTTATGTTGTTTTGATAATCGACAATCAAAATCAAAAATATTTCATATTAATTAGCGGTAATTAACTAGCAACATGAAATTTAAAATAATTGCTAATATATATACATGACTAAATATGCTAAGGTGAACACAAAATTTACTTCATAAAAATATTGACAATATCGAATTTAACACAAAATTCCAATTCGTAGGAAATCTACGTACCAGAGATGGTATTCATATATTGATGACGTGGTCCATTTGATATTAAGTCAGTTCTATTGGCCACGTCATCGTTAATGCTAATTAAAACTTATGCCCATTGTGTTTACAAATAACACTAAACTTGTAATGGTTTTGTTTTAATTTCACGTACCCTCTGGGAGCCAATAAGCTAGATGACCTGCGATGTAGTTTCAGGAGCTGCGCGGATGTAAAATTAGAACAAAGGATGTCGTAAATCAAGGACCAAAGAATAAGAGGTTCGTATCTAAATAATTCGTTATATTTTTAAAATAAGTTCTTATGTTGTTTTGATAATCGACAATCAAAATCAAAAAATATTTCATATTAATTAGCGGTAATTAACTAGCAACATGAAATTTAAAATAATTGCTAATAGCTATACATGTCTAACGATGCTAAGGTGAACACAAAATTTACTTCATAAAAATATTGACAATATCGAATTTAACACAAAATTCCAATTCGTAGGAAATCTACGTACCAGAGATGGTATTCATATATTGATGACGTGGTCCATTTGATATTAAGTCAGTTCTATTCTTGGCCACGTCATCGTTAATGCTAATTAAAACTTATGCCCATTGTGTTTACAAATAATACTAAACTTGTAATGGGTTTGTTTTAATTTCATGTACCCTCTGGGAGCCAATAAGCTAGATGACCTGCGATGTAGTTTCAGGAGCTGCGCGGATGTAAAATTAGAACAAAGGATGTCGTAATTCAAGGACCAAAGAATAAGAGGTTCGTATCTAAATAATTCGTTATATTTTTAAAATAAGTTCCTATGTTGTTTTTATAATCGACAATCAAAATCAAAAACAATTTCAAATTAATTAGCGGTAATTAACTAGCAACATGAAATTTAAAATAATTGCTAATAGATATACATGACTAAATATGCTAAGGTGAACACAAAATTTCCTTCATAAAAATATTGACAATATCGAATTTAACACAAAATTCCAATTCGTAGGAAATCTACGTACCAGAGATGGTATTCATATATTGATGACGTGGTCCATTTGATATTAAGTCAGTTCTATTCTTGGCCACGTCATCGTTAATGCTAATTAAAACTTATGCCCATTGTGTTTACAAATAACACTAAACTTGTAATAGTTTTGTTTTAATTACATGTGCCCTCTGGGAGCCAATAAGCTAGATGACCTGCGATGTAGTTTCAGGTGCTGCGCGGATGTAAAATTAGCACAAAGGATGTCGTAAATAAAGGACCATATAATAAGAGGTTCGTATCTAGATAATTCGTTATATTTTTTAAATAAGTTCTAATGTTGTTTTGAAAATCGACAATCAAAATCAAAAAATATTTCATACTAATTAGCGGTAATTAACTAGCAACATGAAATTTAAAATAATTGCTAATAGATATACATGACAAAATATGCAAAGGTGAACACAAAATTTACTTCATAAAAATATTGACAATATCGTATTTAATATAAAATTCCAATTCGTAGGAAATCTACGTCCCAGAGACGGTATTCATGAATTAATGACGTGGTCCATTTGATATTAAGTCAGTTCCATTCTTGGCCACGTCATCGTCAATGCTAAATAAAACTTATGCCCATTGTGTTTACAAATAACACTAAACTTGTAATAGTTTTGTTTTAATTACATATGCCCTCTGGGAGCCAATAAGCTAGATGACCTGCGATGTAGTTTCAGGTGCTGCGCGGATGTAAAATTAGCACAAAGGATGTCGTAAATAAAGGACCATATAATAAGAGGTTCGTATCTAGATAATTCGTTATATTTTTTAAATAAGTTCTAATGTTGTTTTGAAAATCGACAATCAAAATCAAAAAATATTTAATATTAATTAGCGGTAATTAACTAGCAACATGAAATTTAAAATAATTGCTAGATATACATGACAAAATATGCAAAGGTGAACACAAAATTTACTTCATAAAAATATTGACAATATCGTATTTAATATAAAATTCCAATTCGTAGGAAATCTACGTCCCAGAGACGGTATTCATGAATTAATGACGTGGTCCATTTGATATTAAGTCAGTTCCATTCTTGGCCACGTCATCGTCAATGCTAAATAAAACTTATGCCCATTGTGTTTACAAATAACACTAAACTTGTAATAGTTTTGTTTTAATTACATATGCCCTCTGGGAGCCAATAAGCTAGATGACCTGCGATGTAGTTTCAGGAGCTGCGCGGATGTAAAATTAGAACAAAGGATGTCGTAAATCAAGGACCAAAGAATAAGAGGATCGTATCTAAATAATTCGTTATATTTTTAAAATAAGTTCTTATATTGTTTTGATAATCGACAATCAAAATCAAAAATATTTCATACTAATTAGCGGTAATTAACTATCAACATGAAATTTAAAATAATTGCTAATATACATGACTAAATATGCTAAGGTGAACACAAAATTTACTTCATAAAAATATTGACAATATCGAACTCGCGAACTCGATGTGGCATAAAATAAATAAATGACAAGCTACACTCACACACATGCAAGCAGCAGACTCCACACACACACATACAGACACACACTTCAGGGAGACAAAAGATTATCCCAAAGGCTGCAAACTGGAGATGGCACACACACACACAATGAGAGAATAAGTAATTAAATTAGAAATTAAACTAAGGAAATGGAAAATTTTGCAAATAAAAATTTTGCGCCCTCCTCCTCGATTCTCATTAGTGGCACGTAAGCTACACGGCACTGTACAAATATAGTTTTTGTTTATGGTATATATTTCTAGTGTTTGTCAACTTAGTATTTTTAACATATATATACCGAATATTTTTAGAATATTTTTTAAATATTAGTAATTTAAATTAAACTAAGCAAATGGAAAATTTTGCAAATAAAAGATTTGCGCCCTTCGCCTCGATTCTCATTATTGGCACGTAAGCTACACGGCACAGTGCAAATGTAGTTTTTGTTTCTAGTATATATTTCTAGTGTTTGTCAACTTAATATTTTCAACATATATTTACCGAATATTTTTAGAATATTATTTAATTATTAGTAATTTAAATTAAACTAAGCAAATGGAAAATTTTGCAAGTAAAAATTTTGCGCCCTCCTCCTCGATTCTCATTAGTGGCACGTAGGCTACACGCCACAGTGCAAATATAGTCAACTTAGTATTTTTCACATACATATACCGAATATTTTTAGAATATTTTTTAAATATTACTAATTTTAATTAAACTAAGAAAATGGAAAACTTTGCAAATAAAAATTTTGCGCCCTTCGCTTCGATTCTCATTAGTGGCTACTAGTGGCTAGTGGCTAAGCTACACGACACAGTGCAAATATAGTTTTTGTTTCTGGTATATATTTCTAGTCTTTGTAAATTTAATATTTTTGACATATATTTACCGAATATTTTTAGAATATTTTTAAGTGAACTTAATCTTTTTAGTATATTTTTAATTTATAATATTTGATAATTTTATATATAATGTTTTTTGAAATTAAGTCAGTTCTAGTCTGCGATGTAGTTTCAGGAGCTGCGCGGATGTAAAATTGGCACAAAGGATGTCGTAAATCAAGGACCAAAGAATAAGAGGTTCGTATCTAAATAATTCGTTATATTTTTGAAATAAGTTCTTATATTGTTTTGATAATCGACAATCAAAATCAAAAATATTTCATACTAATTAGCGGTAATTAACTATCAACATGAAATTTAAAATAATTGCTAATAGATATACATGACAAAATATACAAAGGTGAACACAAAATTTACTTCATTAAAATATTGACAATATCGTATTTAATATAAAATTCCAATTCGTAGGAAATCTACGTACCAGAGATGGTATTCATATATTGATGACGTGGTCCATTTGATATTAAGTCAGTTACATTCTTGGCCATGTCATCGATAATGCTAATTAAAACTTATGCCCATTGTGTTTACAAATAACACTAAACTTGTAATAGTTTTGTTTTAATTACATGTACCCTCTGGGAGCCAATAAGCTAGATGACCTGCGATGTAGTTTCAGGTGCTGCGCGGATGTAAAATTAGCACAAAGGATGTCGTAAATAAAGGACCATATAATAAGAGGTTCGTATCTAGATAATTCGTTATATTTTTTAAATAAGTTCTAATGTTGTTTTGAAAATCGACAATCAAAATCAAAAAATATTTAATATTAATTAGCGGTAATTAACTAGCAACATGAAATTTAAAATAATTGCTAATAGATATACATGACAAAATATGCAAAGGTGAACACAAAATTTACTTCATAAAAATATTGACAATATCGTATTTAATATAAAATTCCAATTCGTAGGAAATCTACGTACCAGAGATGGTATTCATATATTGATGACGTGGTCCATTTGATATTAAGTCAGTTACATTCTTGGCCACGTCATCGTTAATGCTAATTAAAACTTATGCCCAATGTGTTTACAAATAACACTAAACTTGTAATGGTTTTGTTTTAATTACATGTACCCTCTGGGAGCCAATAAGCTAGATGACCTGCGATGTAGTTTCAGGAGCTGCGCGGATGTAAAATTAGAACAAAGGATGTCGTAAATCAAGGACCAACGAATAAGAGGTTCGTATCTAAATAATAAGTTATATTTTTAAAATAAGTTCTTATATTGTTTTGATAATCGACAATCAAAATCAAAAATATTTCATACTAATTAGCGGTAATTAACTATCAACATGAAATTTAAAATAATTGCTAATAGATATACATGACTGAATATGCTAAGGTGAACACAAAAGTTACTTCATAAAAATATTGACAATATCGAATTTAACACAAAATTCCAATTCGTAGGAAATCTACGTACCAGAGATGGTATTCATATATTGATGACGTGGTCCATTTGATATTAAGTCAGTTACATTCTTGTCCATGTCATCGATAATGCTAATTAAAACTTATGCCCATTGTGTTTACATATAACACTAAACTTGTAATAGTTTTGTTTTAATTACATGTACCCTCTGGGAGCCAATAAGCTAGATGACCTGCGATGTAGTTTCAGGTGCTGCGCGGATGTAAAATTAGCACAAAGGATGTCGTAAATCAAGGACCATAGAATAAGAGGTTCGAATCTAGATAATTCGTTATATTCTTAAAATAAGTTCTAATGTTTTTTTGAAAATCGACAATCAAAATCAAAAAATATTTAATATTAATTAGCGGTAATTAACTAGCAACATGAAATTTAAAATAATTGCTAATAGATATACATGACAAAATATGCAAAGGTGAACACAAAATTTACTTCATAAAAATATTGACAATATCGAATTTAACACAAAATTCCAATTCGTAGGAAATCTACGTACCAGAGATGGTATTCATATATTGATGACGTGGTCCATTTGATATTAAGTCACAAAACTTGTAGTAGTTTTGTTTTAATTACATGTACCTTCTGGAAGCCAATAAGCTAGATGACCTGCGATGTAGTTTCAGGTGCTGCGCGGATGTAAAATTAGCACAAAGGATGTCGTAAATCAAGGACCATAGAGTAAGAGGTTCGTATCTAGATAATTCGTTATATTTTTAAAATAAGTTCTAATGTTGTTTTGAAAATCGACAATCAAAATCAAAAAATATTTAATATTAATTAGCGGTAATTAACTAGCAACATGAAATTTAAAATAATTGCTAATAGATATACATAACAAAATATGCAAAGGTGAACACAAAATTTACTTCATAAAAATATTGACAATATCGTATTTAATATAAAATTCCAATTCGTAGGAAATCTACGTACCAGAGATGGTATTCATATATTGATGACGTGGTCCATTTGATATTAAGTCAGTTCCATTCATGGCCACGTCATCGTTAATGCTAAATAAAACTTATGCCCATTGTGTTTACAAATAACACTAAACTTGTAATAGTTTTGTTTTAATTACATGTAACCTCTGGGAGCCAATAAGCTAGATGACCTGCGATGTAGTTTCAGGAGCTGCGCGGATGTAAAATTAGAACAAAGGATGTCGTAAATCAAGGACCAACGAATAAGAGGTTCGTATCTAAATAATAAGTTATATTTTTAAAATAAGTTCTTATATTGTTTTGATAATCGACAATCAAAATCAAAAATATTTCATACTAATTAGCGGTAATTAACTAACAACATGAAATTTAAAATAATTGCTAATAGATATACATGACTGAATATGCTAAGGTGAACACAAAAGTTACTTCATAAAAATATTGACAATATCGAATTTAACACAAAATTCCAATTCGTAGGAAATCTACGTACCAGAGATGGTATTCATATATTGATGACGTGGTCCATTTGATATTAAGTCAGTTACATTCTTGGCCATGTCATCGATAATGCTAATTAAAACTTATGCCCATTGTGTTTACATATTACACTAAACTTGTAATAGTTTTGTTTTAATTACATGTACCCTCTGGGAGCCAATAAGCTAGATGACCTGCGATGTAGTTTCAGGTG
Source organism: Drosophila simulans (assembly GCF_016746395.2). Lineage (NCBI taxonomy): Eukaryota > Metazoa > Arthropoda > Insecta > Diptera > Drosophilidae > Drosophila > Drosophila simulans. The sequence continues at coordinate 214,697 of NW_025416808.1, forward strand.
CTGCGCGGATGTAAAATTAGCACAAAGGATGTCGTAAATCAAGGACCAAAGAATAAGAGGTTCGTATCTAGATAATTCGTTATATTTTTAAAATAAGTTCTTATATTGTTTTGATAATCGACAATCAAAATCAAAAATATTTCATACTAATTAGCGGTAATTAACTATCAACATGAAATTTAAAATAATTGCTAATAGATATACATGACAAAATATACAAAGGTGAACACAAAATTTACTTCATTAAAATATTGACAATATCGTATTTAATATAAAATTCCAATTCGTAGGAAATCTACGTACCAGAGATGGTATTCATATATTGATGACGTGGTCCATTTGATATTAAGTCAGTTCCATTCTTGGCCACGTCATCGTCAATGCTAAATAAAACTTATGCCCATTGTGTTTACAAATAACACTAAACTTGTAATAGTTTTGTTTTAATTACATGTGCCCTCTGGAAGCCAATAAGCTAGATGACCTGCGATGTAGTTTCAGGTGCTGCGCGGATGTAAAATTAGCACAAAGGATGTCGTAAATAAAGGACCATATAATAAGAGGTTCGTATCTAGATAATTCGTTATATTTTTTAAATAAGTTCTAATGTTGTTTTGAAAATCGACAATCAAAATCAAAAAATATTTAATATTAATTAGCGGTAATTAACTAGCAACATGAAATTTAAAATAATTGCTAATAGATATACATGACAAAATATGCAAAGGTGAACACAAAATTTACTTCATAAAAATATTGACAATATCGTATTTAATATAAAATTCCAATTCGTAGGAAATCTACGTACCAGAGATGGTATTCATATATTGATGACGTGGTCCATTTGATATTAAGTCAGTTCCATTCATGGCCACGTCATCGTTAATGCTAAATAAAACTTATGCCCATTGTGTTTACAAATAACACTAAACTTGTAATAGTTTTGTTTTAATTACATGTACCCTCTGGGAGCCAATAAGCTAGATGACCTGCGATGTAGTTTCAGGAGCTGCGCGGATGTAAAATTAGAACAAAGGATGTCGTAAATCAAGGACCAACGAATAAGAGGTTCGTATCTAAATAATAAGTTATATTTTTAAAATAAGTTCATATATTGTTTTGATAATCGACAATCAAAATCAAAAAATATTTAATATTAATTAGCGGTAATTAACTAGCAACATGAAATTTAAAATAATTGCTAATAGATATACATGACAAAATATGCAAAGGTGAACACAAAATTTACTTCATAAAAATATTGACAATATCGAATTTAACACAAAATTCCAATTCGTAGGAAATCTACGTACCAGAGATGGTATTCATATATTGATGACGTGGTCCATTTGATATTAAGTCACAAAACTTGTAGTAGTTTTGTTTTAATTACATGTACCTTCTGGAAGCCAATAAGCTAGATGACCTGCGATGTAGTTTCAGGTGCTGCGCGGATGTAAAATTAGCACAAAGGATGTCGTAAATCAAGGACCATAGAGTAAGAGGTTCGTATCTAGATAATTCGTTATATTTTTAAAATAAGTTCTAATGTTGTTTTGAAAATCGACAATCAAAATCAAAAAATATTTAATATTAATTAGCGGTAATTAACTAGCAACATGAAATTTAAAATAATTGCTAATAGATATACATAACAAAATATGCAAAGGTGAACACAAAATTTACTTCATAAAAATATTGACAATATCGTATTTAATATAAAATTCCAATTCGTAGGAAATCTACGTACCAGAGATGGTATTCATATATTGATGACGTGGTCCATTTGATATTAAGTCAGTTCCATTCATGGCCACGTCATCGTTAATGCTAAATAAAACTTATGCCCATTGTGTTTACAAATAACACTAAACTTGTAATAGTTTTGTTTTAATTACATGTACCCTCTGGGAGCCAATAAGCTAGATGACCTGCGATGTAGTTTCAGGAGCTGCGCGGATGTAAAATTAGAACAAAGGATGTCGTAAATCAAGGACCAACGAATAAGAGGTTCGTATCTAAATAATAAGTTATATTTTTAAAATAAGTTCTTATATTGTTTTGATAATCGACAATCAAAATCAAAAATATTTCATACTAATTAGCGGTAATTAACTATCAACATGAAATTTAAAATAATTGCTAATAGATATACATGACTGAATATGCTAAGGTGAACACAAAAGTTACTTCATAAAAATATTGACAATATCGAATTTAACACAAAATTCCAATTCGTAGGAAATCTACGTACCAGAGATGGTATTCATATATTGATGACGTGGTCCATTTGATATTAAGTCAGTTACATTCTTGGCCATGTCATCGATAATGCTAATTAAAACTTATGCCCATTGTGTTTACATATAACACTAAACTTGTAATAGTTTTGTTTTAATTACATGTACCCTCTGGGAGCCAATAAGCTAGATGACCTGCGATGTAGTTTCAGGTGCTGCGCGGATGTAAAATTAGCACAAAGGATGTCGTAAATCAAGGACCATAGAATAAGAGGTTCGAACCTAGATAATTCGTTATATTCTTAAAATAAGTTCTAATGTTGTTTTGAAAATCGACAATCAAAATCAAAAAATATTTAATATTAATTAGCGGTAATTAACTAGCAACATGAAATTTAAAATAATTGCTAATAGATATACATGACAAAATATGCAAAGGTGAACACAAAATTTACTTCATAAAAATATTGACAATATCGAATTTAACACAAAATTCCAATTCGTAGGAAATCTACGTACCAGAGATGGTATTCATATATTGATGACGTGGTCCATTTGATATTAAGTCACAAAACTTGTAGTAGTTTTGTTTTAATTACATGTACCTTCTGGAAGCCAATAAGCTAGATGACCTGCGATGTAGTTTCAGGTGCTGCGCGGATGTAAAATTAGCACAAAGGATGTCGTAAATCAAGGACCATAGAGTAAGAGGTTCGTATCTAGATAATTCGTTATATTTTTAAAATAAGTTCTAATGTTGTTTTGAAAATCGACAATCAAAATCAAAAAATATTTAATATTAATTAGCGGTAATTAACTAGCAACATGAAATTTAAAATAATTGCTAATAGATATACATAACAAAATATGCAAAGGTGAACACAAAATTTACTTCATAAAAATATTGACAATATCGTATTTAATATAAAATTCCAATTCGTAGGAAATCTACGTACCAGAGATGGTATTCATATATTGATGACGTGGTCCATTTGATATTAAGTCAGTTCCATTCTTGGCCACGTCATCGTTAATGCTAAATAAAACTTATGCCCAATGTGTTTACAAATAACACTAAACTTGTAATGGTTTTGTTTTAATTTCATGTACCCTCTGGGAGCCAATAAGCTAGATGACCTGCGATGTAGTTTCAGGAGCTGCGCGGATGTAAAATTAGAACAAAGGATGTCGTAAATCAAGGACCAAAGAATAAGAGGTTCGTATCTAAATAATTCGTTATATTTTTAAAATAAGTTCTTATATTGTTTTGATAATCGACAATCAAAATAAAAAATATTTCATATTAATTAGCGGTAATTAACTATCAACATGAAATTAAAAATAATTGCTAATAGATATACATGACTAAATATGCTAGGGTGAACACAAAATTTACTTCATAAAAATATTGACAATATCGTATTTAATATAAAATTCCAATTCGTAGGAAATCTACGTACCAGAGATGGTATTCATATATTGATGACGTGGTCCATTTGATATTAAGTCAGTTACATTCTTGGCCACGTCATCGTTAATGCTAATTAAAACTTATGCCCAATGTGTTTACAAATAACACTAAACTTGTAATGGTTTTGTTTTAATTACATGTACCCTCTGGGAGCCAATAAGCTAGATGACCTGCGATGTAGTTTCAGGAGCTGCGCGGATGTAAAATTAGAACAAATGATGTCGTAAATCAAGGACCATAGAATAAGAGGTTCGTATCTAGATAATTCGTTATATTTTTAAAATAAGTTCTAATGTTGTTTTGAAAATCGACAATCAAAATCAAAAAATATTTAATATTAATTAGCGGTAATTAACTAGCAACATGAAATTTAAAATAATTGCTAATAGATATACATGACAAAATATGCAAAGGTGAACACAAAATTTACTTCATAAAAATATTGACAATATCGTATTTAATATAATGTTCACGCCGGAAGGGCGCAAACAGTTGAGCGGCAGTGTAAGCGGCCAATGCTTGCACTCAAAGCTCCTCCACGGCTCGCAAGCACCGCTGCTCGCGCTCTCCTTCTCTCCTCTCGCTCTCCTCCCTTTCCGCAAGGTATTCACCTCTCCGCGGTCCCGCGGTATTTCCACTGTTAGTGTTAAGGGAGTCTTAAGTTACAAGTGCGCGAATAAAGTACGGAATTTTCGTGAAGTCGATCCCGAGTGTTTCATTTCAGGGAGAATCAGCAGCAGCCGCAGCAACTACAACCACGGCAATTTTCCGCCCACTCCATTTCATGGTCCTTCGAGCCGGATGAGCTCTGATCCTGCCAGCGCTCCTTGCGGAAAATTCAAGATAAGTACGGCTTTAAATCCTATTCCGTCCGTGGTCGCCATTTTCGGTTTTCCAACGGCGTTTGTTCTTTCCGTCCATCCGTATCAAGTGAAAAGTGAAAATATATAAGTACATGCGCCCAGCCACCGTGATTACTTTTTTTTTAAGTGCATAAACAAGCACTTTGCCAATACCGGCCCCCTAATTCGTCTCACGGTGCTCCGCTGATATCCAAGCGCATGTACATATATATATATATACACTGTCCAAAATTCACTGTTATCGTCCGCTGCTAAACTGCTGTTTTTTTTTTGTGCCTCAATAAAATATACAACCCAATACAAATACAACAATACAATACAATATACAAATTTAATTAAATTCAATTAAATATACACATACATATAATCACCAAAAATTTCACATACACACAAATATACATAGCCATATACATACATTACGACATATCCATTGTCATACATAGATTCCAACGATATTCACATACACACAGTCGCGACTTACACAGACTTGCCAAGTACAAGTTCTTTCGTCTCCTCTTTGTTCGTTATTGCCCTGACAAAAAACCAGCGCATAGCGACGAGAGAATACCCTATTGTCGAGACATAAAATAAAATAAATAAGTCCGACGATAAAATTTAAAAATAAATAATTTAATAAAAAAAAAAAAAAGGAAAGAAACGATTGTTTTAATTATTATTATTATTGATTATTATTTAATAATTATTTAACCCAAATAATAATTTATTTTAAATTCTGGTTCCTAAATTAAAATAATAAAATTGTGGTCCTAAATCCAGTAGCTATTTTTATAAATTTAAACTTGAATTTTCTAGCTATTTTATAGCTGTTTTCTAGCTATTTTCTATATATTAGCTATTTTTTTTTGCTTTTCGGGATTTTCAGTCGGTAGCGATTTTTTATAAATCCTTGGCTATTATCCAGACTCCAGCTGGTAGCTATTTTTTGTAGCTATTTTTCCAGAAATTGCAATTCATAGTTTTTTTTTTTATAAATTTGAGCTACGGTTTTTTCTAGACTCCAATATAGCTATATCTTCTTGTGGACTTCACTCTAGCTGTTGCTTTTTGTGAATCCTCCTAGCTATTTTTTCACACTGAATTTTAGCTATATGAAATCCGGTAGCTATTTTTTATAAATTCAAGTTTATAGCTATTTTCTATATATTAGCTATTCTTTTTCAGGATTTCCAGTCGGTAGCGATTTTTATAAATCCTTGGCTATTATCCAGACTCCAGCTGGTAGCTATTTTTTAGCTATTTTTCCAGAAATTGCAATTTATAGTCTTTTTTTATAAATTTGAGCTACTGTTTTTTTCTAGACTCCAATATAGCTATATCTTCTTGTGGACTTCACTCTAGCTGTTGCTTTTTGTGAATCCTCCTAGCTATTTTTTCACACTGAATTTTAGCTATATGAAATCCGGTAGCTATTTTTTATAAATTCAAGTTTATAGCTATTTTCTATATTAGCTATTCTTTTTCGGAATTTCCAGTCGGTAGCGATTTTTATAAATCCTTGGCTATTATCCAGACTCCAGCTGGTAGCTATTTTTTTAAGCTATTTTTTCAGAAATTTCAATAAACTGAATTTTAGCTATATTGTGCTTCATTTAAGCTTTTTTTCCGGTTGATTTAAGATCTATTGGGGCCTTATTTCACAAAAATTGGGATTTTTTTTCCTTCGTGCTCCAATCTCCAGATCCCAATTGCAACTTTCTCCAGAATTCCGACGGGATCCTTTGTCTATCCAGATTTGGATGCCCTCTGGGTCTGGTTCCTTTTCAATTCCACATTTTTTGCGGCGTGCAGGCCTTCTTGACTTCCTTCTCCTATGGCATAGCTGAGCATGCCCCTAGAGGGAGACAAGAAAAAGACACCCGCACCTGGAAAAGAACAAAAGTTCAACCCGCAATCTCCGCTATCCACTCGCGGTAGGCCAGCACCCAAGTCCGTTAGTCCCAGGGTCAAAACCGCGACTCCCACTCCGAAACCAAAGGTTGTGCCATCGACCAGTTCGAAGACAACTCCTAGGTTGGTCATTTCCCGACCAGTGACGCGAGCGTCTAGTGAGTCTTCTCTATCGAGAAAATCCGAGAGTCCCTCCGCTGTCGGGATTGATTTCCTCCGCGTCACACGCTCTACCACAAAGAGAATGGCATCCTCTGAGCAGCAGACGCCCGCAAACGCAGCGTTGCATAAATTCATCGCCGTCAGCGATCGCGTAAGCCTTTTCGAAGCGAAGATCAACACTCCAGATCAAGCCTCTCCGTCCCTACACACGTTACAAGTCCGTCTGCAACAGGTGCGAGCCTTATGGGACAAAGTGGAAAGAGAGTACGAAACATGCTCTGACCTAATGGCCCAAGAAGGATCGCTCGACACAGTGCCTATTCTCCAGGCCAAATATGACTACTGCTACTCAGTATACGAGTCATGTGCAGCACAAATTGGCGAAACAATCGACAGAGCGACGCCTCAAGTCGCGCAAGCACCCTCTCAGCCGCTAATTTCGTCCGGCTGCCGCTTACCTCCATGCGACACGGAAGTCTTCGATGGCGACTACCTCCGATGGCCCACTTTCCGGGACCTATTCACGGCAATTTACGTAAACAACCCCAGGCTGACTCCGGTCGAGAAGCTATTCCACCTCCTTACCAAAACAAGTGGCGAAGCAAAAGCCATCGTGGCGAAATCTCCTCTCACGAATGATGGTTTTGCTTCGGCTTGGGAGGCGCTTCGAGATCGGTTCCAAAACAAGCGACTTTTAGTCAACAGCCAGCTCAAGCTTCTTTTTAACTTGAGCTCAATTTCGCAAGAATCTGCTCTAAAAGAGCTACAATCCACGATTCAGGGGTGTTTAACAGCACTAGAGCATTCCCAGGTATCCACAGAAAACTGGGATTGTATCTTGGTTTTCCTTTGCGCGAGCAAACTGCCCAAGCAGACCCTGTCCTTATGGGAACAGTCGCTAACTGCCAAATCCGAGATCCCAGCTTGGGAAGAAATGAATGCCTTCCTGAGCGAAAGGTATCGGACATTGGAAGCCATCGAAGATATGAAACCGACTCAGGCAGTTCCAAAAAGGCTTCAATCCTTCGAGACAAAGGTCAGCACCAAACAGAAAGGGTGTGACTTATGTTCTAAGGAGAACCATCCGGTAAGATTGTGCCCGCGTTTTCTTCAAATGTCTGTTGACTCGCGCTCCGGGTATATCAAAAAGAAGCAGCTATGTCTGAATTGTTTTGCCAGAGGTCATCAGCTACGTGACTGCACAAGCACGCACAGCTGCTTTACATGTAAGGGCAGGCACCATACGCTGCTGCATCGCAGCCCCCCAAATTCCGAAAATGCGAGTTCCTCAACCTCGCCCCCTACACCGCAACTTCCGAGACCCTCTAGCAGAAATGCATCGGCAAGCACCTCAACGGTGCAAACTTTTTTCGCGTCCGGCACTTCAGCCGTCCTACTGAGCACAGCGATGATTGACGTGTGCCATTTGGGGACGAACTACCGAGCCCGAGCCTTAATCGACTCGGGATCCGAGGCGACGTTCATTTCAGAACGCCTGTTCAACCTCATCAAGTTGCCATTCCGCAACACCCAGACCCAAGTCTCCGGGTTAAATCATTCAGTCTCCGCGAAATCCTCGAAGCTGTGTCACTTCGGGATTCGCGCTCCTACTAAGCCAGGTCTACAGTTAGACACTGAAGCGTACGTCCTTCCGGAGCTCTCAGGCAAATTGCCCTCCTATCCGATCCCTCGGAATTCTTTGAAGGACCTGCCCGCACTCCGCTGGGCAGATCCTACCTTTTTTGAGAGCTCTCAAATTGATGTACTGATCGGGGCTGACATTCTACCATCCATAATGATGGATGGCACCCGACAAAATATTTGCGGCTCGCTCCTGGGCCAAGAAACTATTTTCGGGTGGGTGCTAACGGGGCCGATTTTCAAGGGTAAGCCGAAACGGGTCGCATCCTTCACGACCCAGGTGCACCAAACAGGCGACCCTGATTCGCTCGACACGCTTCTCAGCAAGTTCTGGGAGGTGGAGGATCTACCAGTAAAGATGGTAAAAGAGTCGGACTCCTATTGTGAAAGGAACTTCCTCCAAACAACAACAAAAGACGCAAGCGGGAGGTACGTGGTGACGCTCCCGTTCCGGGATCCCGAGAATACCGGATCCGATTTAGGATATTCAAGGTCCATTGCGTTAGCTCAGTTTCTTAGAAACGAAAATCGTTTAAAAAGAGACTTTCCCTTAAAAGAGCAATATGACAGCGTGATCCAGGAGTACCTGGATCTGGGTCATATGAAAGAAGTTCCGCCGACTCACGATTCTCCCTCGTATCATCTTCCTCATCACGCGGTAGTTAAGCCCGAAAGCACCACCACCCGAAAGCACCACACAAAGGTTTTACCGTTGCTTTCCACGGCGGAACCCGAGATAAAGGGCGAAGCCAAGTCGATAATAAATCGATGGCAACACCTCAAGGCACAACATCAGCAGTTTAGTGCACGGTGGAAAGAGGAGTATCTCAAAGAACTCCATAAACGAAGCAAATGGCAATTTCCGACCAGGAACCTACAAGCCGACGATATGGTAGTTGTCAAGGAGGACAATCTACCACCGAACGAATGGCGGCTCGGCAGAATTGTTTCTGCCTTTCCAGGAGCCGACGATCGCATTCGAGTCGTTGAGATCCGTACGTCTCGCGGCACCATAAAACGCCCTGTCCACAAAGTTATTCTGCTACCGATGGAGGACAAAGAGTCCTCCGTTCCTAGGGATTAGGGCACTTCCCCCATTCCGGGGCCCATATAGTAGTCGGCTCCTCGTCCTCGTGCCACCCAGTCGTTGGAGAGCAGACGTACTCGAGGTATTAAATCCTACCGCTGCCGAGTCTGCTCTGGAATCCATCCTCTTCAAAAGTGCACGAGGTTCCACAAACTGAGCGCTGAAAAGCGCCTTCGGGCAGTACTTATTAATAAGTACTGCTCGAACTGCCTCGCCCATCAGCACTCAGGAGGAGACTGTCTCAGCCAAGAGGGATGCAAGAAGTGTGGAGGAGACCACCACACCCTACTCCACATGCACGAGGTCCTCCCCGCTCCGAACCCGGCAGCGCTACCAGCTCCGACGCGCAGAGAGCGCCATCCCGCTGCACCTCGTCCGGTCCGGATTTCCCGCACTCCGCCACCAGTCGCCAACAATCGCCCGCGTCAGCAGCAGCAGAAGGCTGTCCCCATACTGCCTACAGCCATCGTCGTGCTGGACACGGGCTCGAAGACCTTCGAGACCGGGGCCATGATCGACCCATGCATGCCGGTGAGCAGCATCGACCGGTCGTTAGCGGCTGCGTTCCGGCTGCCCATCACTCGGCTGGGAGGCAACGAGGTCTGCTCGGTGACACTCCGGTCCCGAACAAGCACCTTCCGACTCAACGTCGTCCTGAAGATCGAACCCAGCCTAAGGATCCGGACACCCATCCGAGCTCTGAGCGACGCCGCCAGGGCCAAGTTTGACGGTGTTCGTCTCGCGGACGAGCGCTTCCACTGGCCGGCCTCCATCTCCCTCGTGTTGGGATCAGATGTATATGCCAATTTGATCCAACCGGGGTTCTTAAAAATTGAGGATGGGTTGCCCGTCGCGCAGAACACGGTGTTCGGATGGACCGTTTCTGGAACGTGCACGAAATGAAGAGGCCGATCCTGCTGTCTAGCCGGCCAGGGATACCTTTGCCTACGCAAGGGGGGGGGGGGGGGGGGGGGGGGGGGGGGGGGAGAATGTTCACGCCGGAAGGGCGCAAACAGTTGAGCGGCAGTGTAAGCGGCCAATGCTTGCACTCAAAGCTCCTCCACGGCTCGCAAGCACCGCTGCTCGCGCTCTCCTTCTCTCCTCTCGCTCTCCTCCCTTTCCGCAAGGTATTCACCTCTCCGCGGTCCCGCGGTATTTCCACTGTTAGTGTTAAGGGAGTCTTAAGTTACAAGTGCGCGAATAAAGTACGGAATATTCGTGAAGTCGATCCCGAGTGTTTCATTTCAGGGAGAATCAGCAGCAGCCGCAGCAACTACAATCACGGCAATTTTCTGCCCACTCCATTTCATATAAAATTCCAATTCGTAGGTAATCTACGTCCCAGAGATGGTATTCATATATTGATGACGTAGTCCATTTGATATTAAGTCAGTTCCATTCTTGGCCACGTCATCGTTAATGCTAAATAAAACTTATGCCCAATGTGTTTACATATAACACTAAACTTGTAATGGTTTTGTTTTAATTTCATGTACCCTCTGGGAGCCAATAAGCTAGATGACCTGCGATGTAGTTTCAGGAGCTGCGCGGATGTAAAATTAGAACAAAGGATGTCGTAAATCAAGGACCAAAGAATAAGAGGTTCGTATCTAAATAATTCGTTATATTTTTAAAATAAGTTCTTATATTGTTTTGATAATCGACAATCAAAATCAAAAATATTTCATATTAATTAGCGGTAATTAACTATCAACATGAAATTTAAAATAATTGCTAATAGATATACATGACTAAATATGCTAAGGTGAACACAAAATTTACTTCATAAAAATATTGACAATATCGAATTTAACACAAAATTCCAATTCGTAGGAAATCTACGTACCAGAGATGGTATTCATATATTGATGACGTGGTCCATTTGATATTAAGTCAGTTACATTCTTGGCCACGTCATCGTTAATGCTAATTAAAACTTATGCCCAATGTGTTTACAAATAACACTAAACTTGTAATGGTTTTGTTTTAATTACATGTACCCTCTGTGAGCCAATAAGCTAGATGACCTGCGATGTAGTTTCAGGAGCTGCGCGGATGTAAAATTAGAACAAATGATGTCGTAAATCAAGGACCATAGAATAAGAGGTTCGTATTTAGATAATTCGTTATATTTTTAAAATAAGTTCTAATGTTGTTTTGAAAATCGACAATCAAAATCAAAAAATATTTAATATTAATTAGCGGTTATTAACTACAACATGAAATTTAGAACAATTGCTAATAGATATACATAACAAAATATGCTATTGTGAAAGTTATAATGGTTTAGTTTCAATTATAAGTTCCCTCTGAAAGCCAATACGCTAGATAACCTACGATGTAATTTCAGGAGCTATGCGAATGTACAATCAGCGAGTAGGATGTCATAAATCAAGGACAATAGAATAAGAGGTTTGTATCTAAATAATTCGATATATTTTTAAAATAGGTTCTTATGTTGTTTTGACAATCGACAATCAAAATCAAAAAATTTTTAATATTAATTAGCGGTAATTAACTAGCATCATTTTTTTTTTTTTTTTTTTTGTGTATTAATTTAAAACTGTCCTTCGCGGACAATCATTAAATTTGAGGACTAAACTTAACGGTAGAGAATTAATGGATTACATAATTTGTTGTGAAAACTTTACAATAACTGTCGATATTGTATGTATGATGTATATCATCATGTATGTATATAATTTAATTTTAATGTGCGTGTCTAATCCCAGAGAGGTCCAAAGGGTGGGATCGGTGCAGCCTCCTGGTGCGTTGACTGGAGTCCAGCAGGTCTTGTGCCAGGTTGTTTGGGTGGTCTTGAAGCCTCTGCATGTACTGCCTGCTGCTTTTCTTAATCTCATCCTTCACCCAGGGGAAGCTGAGGACCTCGTGGATAGTGGCATTATCGTGGAAAGAATGAGCGTTGGTGGCGGTGCGGAGCGTTTTGTTTTCGAAGGTCTGGATAATGTTGATGTTACATTTCGATGCAATGCCCCACAGTTGAATGCCATACGTCCAGATTGGCCTCATAATCGCTTTGTAGACAAGGAGCTTAGTGGAAGTCGGTAGCTTAGATCGTCTGCCCATCAGCCAGTAGAATTCACGGACTCGGTTCTCCGCCTGTTTCCGCTTCTTTAGCAGGTGTGGTCTCCATGTAAGTCTCCTGTCCAGTGTAAAGCCAAGATAATTTGGATTGGCTACCTCTGGGATTGGGGACCCGTTGAGACTGACTGGAGGGCAAGTGCCGCGCCGAGTTGCGAAGGTGGTGGCGGTTGACTTGTCGCTGTTTACCGATATGTTCCATCTCTTGTGCCACGTGTTCAGTAGATCTAGTTGCTCCTGCATAGTCTGGGAGGCCTCTGCTGGGGTATATGCTGTTGTTAGGAACGCAGTATCATCGGCGTAAGTGGCTGCCATAATGTACTGGCTCGGTATCACCGGCAGGTCGGCCGTATACGCATTGTAAAGGAGCGGACCGAGAAAGCTTCCTTGGGGAACTCCTGCACGGGCTTCTTTGCCGCCTGAGCGCGCTTCTCCACACCGAACCTTCTGCCCTCCAAGAACGACTTCAAGAACTTGAAATAAGCTAGATGATCTGCGATATAGTTTCAGGAGCTGCGCGGATGTAAAATTAGCACAAATGATGTCGTAAATCAAGGACCAAAAAATAAGAGGTTCGTATCTAAATAATTCGTTATATTTTTAAAATAAGTAAGTAATTATGTTGTTTTGATAATCGACAATCAAAATCAAAAAATATTTAATATTATCGCTATATTTTAAAATAAGTAGGTACTTAATGTTGTTTTGATAATCGGCAATCAAACTCAAAAAAAATTTAATATTAATTAGCGGTTATTAACTACAACATGAAATTTATAACAATTGCTAATAGATATACATAACGAAATATGCCATTGTGAAAGTTATAATGGTTTAGTTTCAAATATAAGTTCCCTCTGGAAGCCAATACGCTAGATGACCTACGATGTAATATTAGGAGCTATGCGAATGTACAATCAGCGAATAGGATGTCATAAATCAAGGACCATAGAATAAGAGGTTTGTATCTAAATAATTCGATATATTTTTAAAATAAGTTCTTATGTTGTTTTGATAATCGACGATCAAAATCAAAAAATATTTAATATTAATTAGCGGTAATTAGCTAGCAACATGAAATTTAAAATAATTGCTAATAGATAGATATACATGACTAAATATGCTAAGGTGAACACAAAATTTACTTCATAAAAATATTGACAATATCGAATTAAATATAAAATTCCAATTCGTAGGAAATCTACGTCCCAGAGACGGTATTCATGAATTGATGACGTTGTCCTTTTGATATTAAGTCAGTTCTATTCTTGGCCACGTCATCCTTAATGCTAATTAAAACTAATGCCCATTGTGTTTACAAATAACACTTAACTTGTAATGGTTTTGTTTTTATTACATGTACTAAGATCAAAAATAAGAAAAAAGGTGCCCGTGGGAATTAAACTTCCCTCACGTGGCCAGACCACTGCACCATCCGCCTCTTCATCTTCTTCCTCTTCAAAAATCTAACTACAAAACTTACTATCTCCTATCAAAATGTTAGAGGCTTGCGTAGCAAATTAATCAAATTGTATTGTGATAGTCTTTCGTTTGCATCCCATATTATAGTGCTCACAGAGACTTGGTTAAAGCCGGAGATACTTAACTCCGAAGTCTTCCCAGGTATGTACACTATATATAGGTTTGACCGTCCCTCCAGACGGGGAGGTGGAGTCTTAATTGCGGTTAGATCTACCCTCGCGTCGGAGGAGTTACTTTTGGACGATTCCCGTAACTCGGAATTCGTATGTGTAAAGCTGTCTTTTTCCGACAGATCAGTTTATATTACGTGCTCCTATATTCCGCCATCTTCTGAATTCCCAGAATATCAGAATCATTTGTCCGCTATCCAGTCCATCTTGAATAAACTTTCTGACAGGGACCAATTGGTAGTTCTAGGTGATTTTAATATACCTGGCACAATGTGGTCCCCAGAAAAACAATCGAATATCCTTCTCCCTTTAGCACAACATGACTTTATTGACGGCGTGCTCGACTTATCCCTGTCGCAAGTTAATTATATTACAAATTCTCTTGGTCGACTTTTGGATCTATGTTTTGTAACAAGTCCTGAAAGTGTGTTTCTGTCCAGGGTAGTATCTCTTACTCAACCTGAAGATCAATATCATCCTTCTTTCGAGGTGGAAATCGACTTAGGTACGGTATTAAAAGAAAATTCAGAGAAGTCAACAAAGCGAATTCCCTGTTTTCGCAAGGCAAATTTTCGGAGGCTAAACAATTTTATAGCTGGCTTTAATTGGTCCGATCTTTACTCCTGCAACATAATGGCGAATGCGATTAATATGTTTTATACCGCAATTAAATCATTTTTTGACTCTTGTGTTCCGATGTACTATCCGTCAATCTCTAAACCTCCTTGGTTTAATAAAGAGTTGACACACCTAAGAAATGTAAAGTCCAGACTCTATATGAAATTTAAAAATACCGGTTCTCAGTCCATCCTTTGTAAATATTTAAGCGCTCGGTTAAACTTTACCGTGCTTAATGCTCAGTGCTACAAAAATTATTTAAACCGTTGTAAGTTCCAGTTTGCACAGGATCCGAAACAGTTTTATAATTTCGTTAGCACTAAGCAAAAAACAAGTTCTTAAACTTCCTCGCTATTTTTTGAAAACACTACGGTTACATCGGATCAGGCAATAGCCGATCTGTTCGCCAAGTTTTTTCAAACAACATATTCAACTTTACCACATTCCGAACAGCCATACTCTTACGCGGTATCTAAGTCGAATCTAATATTTTGCCCCACTATAAACGAAAGCTCACTGCTTAACGATCTTCAGTGTGTTAAACCGGTCTATTCGCCAGGTCCCGATGAAATCCCTGACTGTGTGCTCAGATTCTGTGCGGAAGCCTTGTGCAAGCCTCTACTGAAACTGTTTACCTTATCTTTGGAATCTTCACAATTCCCTCATATATGGAAGGAGTCCTTTGTGATTCCTCTTCACAAAAAAGGTAGCAAACTGGATGCAAGCAATTACAGAGGAATCTCTAAATTGTCGGCTATCCCAAAACTTTTCGAAAATGTTATCACTCCTCATTTGCAGCACATTTGTAGATCAATCATATCACCGTGTCAACACGGTTTTATGAAACGCAGATCTACAACCACTAACCTCTTGGAGCTAACTTCTTTCGTAATACAGGGTTTCAAAAATAATCTTCAAACAGATGTCATCTACACTGATTTTAGTAAAGCATTTGACTCTGTTAATCATTACCTTCTAATAAAAAAACTTGATCTTATAGGTTTCCCTGTTGATCTTCTAAATTGGATTTCAAGCTATCTGAATGGCAGGACACAACAAGTCCTCTTTAAAAATTCGTTATCTTCTATTCTCCGAGTCACATCCGGTGTCCCACAAGGGAGCCATCTTGGTCCGCTTCTTTTTACCTTATTCATTAACGACCTCCCCTTAATAATAAAACATTCGCGTGTACTTATGTACGCAGACGATGTTAAATTATGCCTCCAGTACAAGGACACTTCTTGCCATTTGGACTTACAACCCGATCTAGACCGATTTCAAATATGGTGCCGTGATAACATATTAGACTTAAATGGCTCCAAGTGTAAAGTCATGACCTTTTGTCGTGCCAACCCAATACGCACGACTTACACTCTAAGTGGGTGCTCTCTGGACAGAATAACACGAGTTGATGATCTTGGTGTTCTTCTGGACCCAAAACTAAAATTTTCTGACCATATTTCGTCTATTGTCTATAAGGCCAGGGGTGTGCTTGGTTTTATAAAAGGGTGGTCTAAGGAAGTTGATGACCCTTACTTGACTAAAACCTTATTTATTTCGTTAGTCCGTCCGATTCTCGAGTACGGATCACCTGTTTGGAGTCCACAATACGCAGTCCACTCGGACCGCATTGAATCGGTCCAAAAAAACTTCTTACTTTTTGCCTTGCGGCGCCTAAATTGGGATGCAAACCATATATTACCTCCTTATTCCAGTAGACTACTTTTAATTAATTTACCATCCCTAGCTAACCGTAGAACTATTCTTGGAACAGTCTTTATTTGTAAGCTTATTCGTGGGGATGTTGAGAGTCCCGACTTGATTAGTCGGCTTAACTTCTCGGTTCCAAGTAGATTCACTAGAAACTATATACCCCTTATCTTAAATCATTGTAGATCTAATTATGAGTTACATGACCCTTACAGAGTTTTATGTTCTGACTATAATAGACTTTATCCTATTATCTGTAATCTTGAATCTCTGCCGCTATTAAAGCAATCGATTTTATCTTTTCTATTACATAATTAGATCCTGCTAACACTAATATTTAACATAGTTTTTCCACATTATATTCATTTCCTCGTTCCTATTCTATTTTTTATATCGCGTCTATATCTTCTCGCGAATCGAGCCGTACGATACACGGCAGCGCCCCTCGGTCGGTTGGGCGGGAGGTGTGGCCGGAGGACCCGTGCAATACAGATACTACAGATACAATACTGCGATGTAGTTTCAGGAGCTGCTTGGATGTAAAATTAGCACAAATGATGTCGTTAATCAAGGACCAAGGAATAAGAGGTTTGTATTTAATAATTCGTTATATTTTTAAAATAAGTTCTTATGTTGTTTTAAAAATCGACAATCAAAATCAAAAAAAAATATTTAATATTAAATAGCGGTTAACATGAAATTTATAAAAATTGCTAATAGATAAACATAACAAAATATGCTATTGTGAAAGTTATAATGGTTTAGTTTCAATTATAAGTTCCCTCTGAAAGCCAATACGCTAGATAACCTACGATGTAATTTTAGGAGCTATGCGAATGTACAATCAGCGAATAGTCATAAATGAAGGACAATAGAATAAGAGGTTTGTATCTAAATAATTCCATATATATTTATAAAATAAGTTCTTATTTTGTATTGATAATCGACGATCAAAATCAAAAAATATTTAATATTAATTAGCGGTAATTAACTAGCAACATGAAATTTAAAACATTTGCTAATAGATATACATGACTAAATATGCTAAGGTGAACACAAAATTTACTTCATAAAAATATTAACAATATCGAATTTAATATAAAATTCCAATTCGTAGGAAATCTACGTCCCAGAGACGGTATTCATGAATTGATGACGTGGTCCATTTGATATTAAGTCAGTTCTATTCTTGGCCACGTCATTATTAATGCTAATTAAAACTTATGCCCATTGTGTTTACAAATAACACTAAACTTGTAATGGTTTTGTTTTAATTTCATGTACCCTTTGGGAGCCAATAAGCTAGATGACCTGCGATGTAGTTTCAGGAGCTGCGCTGATGTAAAATCAGAACAAGGGATGTCGTAAATCAAGGACCAAAGAATAAGAGGTTTGTATCTAAATAATTCGTTATATTTTTAAAATAAGTAAGTACTTATGTTGTTTTGATAATCGACAATCAAAATCAATAAATATTTAATATTATCGTTATATTTTTAAAATAAGTAAGTACTTATGTTGTTTTGATAATCGACGATCAAAATCAAAAAATATTTAATATTAATTAGAGGTAATTAACTAGCAACATAAAATTTAAAACAAGTGCTAATAGATATACATGACTAAAGACGCTAAGGTGAACACAAAATTTACTTCATAATAATATTGACAATACCGAATTTTTAAAAAAAATTCCCAATTCATAGGAAATTTACGTACCAGAGATGGTATTCATAATTGATGTTTGATATTAAGTCAGTTCCATTCTTGGCCACGTCATCGTTAATGCTAATTAAAACTTATGCCCATTGTGTTTACAAATAACACTAAACTTGTAATGGTTTTATTTTAATTTCATGTACCCTCTGGGAGCCAATAAGCTAGGTGACCTGTAATGTAGTTTCAGATGCTGCGCGGATGTAAAATTAGCACAAAGGATGTCGTAAACCAAGGACCAAAGAAAAAGAGGTTCGTATCTAAATAATTCGTTATATTTCTAAAATAAGTTCTTATGTTGTTTTAAAAATCGACAATCAAAATCAAAAAATATTTAATATTAATTAGCGGTTATTAACTACAACATGAAATTTATAACAATTGCTAATAGATATACATAACAAAATATGCTATTGTGAAAGTTATAATGGTTTAGTTTCAATTATAAATTCCCTTTGGAAGCCAATACGCTAGATGACCTACGATGTAATTTTAGGAGCTATGCGAATGTACAATCAGCGAATAGTATGTCATAAATCAAGGACCATAGAATAAGAGGTTTGTATCTAAATAATTCGATATATTTTTAAAATAAGTTCATATGTTGTTTTGATAATCGACGATCATAATCAAAAAATATTTAATATTAATTAGCGGTAATTAACTAGCAACATGAAATTTAAAATAATTGCTAATATATATACATGACTAAATATGCTAAGGTGAACACAAAATGTACTTCATAAAAATATTGACAATATCGAATTTAACACAAAATTCCAATTCGTAGGAAATCTACGTACCAGAGATGGTATTCATATATTGATGACGTGGTTCATTTCATATTAAATCAGTTCCATTCTTCGCCACGTCATCGTTAATGCTAATTAAAACTTATGCCCATTGTGTTTACCAATAACACTAAACTTGTAATGGTTTTGTTTTAATTTCATTTACCCTCTGGGAGCCAATAAGCTAGATGACCTGCGATGTAGTTTCAGGAGCTGCGCGGATGTAAAATTAGAACAAAGGATGTCGTAAATCAAGGACCAAAGAATGAGAGGTTCGTATCTAAATAATTCGTTATATTTTTAAAATAAGTTCTTATGTTGTTTTGATAATCGACAATCAAAATCAAAAATATTTCATATTAATTAGCGGAAATTAACTAGCAACATGAAATTTAAAATAATTGCTAATATATATACATGACTAAATATGCTAAGGTGAACACAAAATGTACTTCATAAAAATATTGACAATATCGAATTTAATATAAAATTCCAATTCGTAGGAAATCTACTTCCCAGAGATTGTACTCATATATTGATGACGTGGTTCATTTCATATTAAATCAGTTCCATTCTTCGCCACGTCATCGTTAATGCTAATTAAAACTTATGCCCATTGTGTTTACCAATAACACTAAACTTGTAATGGTTTTGTTTTAATTTCATTTACCCTCTGGGAGCCAATAAGCTAGATGACCTGTGATGTAGTTTCAGATGCTGCGCGGATGTCAAATTAGCACAAAGGATGTCGTAAATCAAGGACCAAAGAATGAGAGGTTCGTATCTAAATAATTCGTTATATTTTTAAAATAAGTTCCTATGTTGTTTTGATAATCGACAATCAAAATCAAAAATATTTCATATTAATTAGCGGTAATTAACTAGCAACATGAAATTTAAAATAATTGCTAATATATATACATGACTAAATATGCTAAGGTGAACACAAAATGTACTTCATAAAAATATTGACAATATCGAATTTAATATAAAATTCCAATTCGTAGGAAATCTACTTCCCAGAGATTGTACTCATATATTGATGACGTGGTTCATTTCATATTAAATCAGTTCCATTCTTCGCCACGTCATCGTTAATGCTAATTAAAACTTATGCCCATTGTGTTTACCAATAACACTAAACTTGTAATGGTTTTGTTTTAATTTCATTTACCCTCTGGGAGAAAATAAGCTAGATGACCTGCGATGTAGTTTCAGGAGCTGCGCGGATGTAAAATTAGCACAAAAGACGTCGTAAATCAAGGACCACACAATAAGAGGTTCGTATCTAAATAATTCGTTATATTTTTAAATAACTTCTTATGTTGTTTTGATAATCGACAATCAAAATCAAAAATATTTCATATTAATTAGCGGTAATTAACTAGCAACATGAAATTTAAAATAATTGCTAATAGCTATACATGTCTAATGATGCTAAGGTGAACACAAAATTTACTTCATAAAAATATTGACAATATCGTATTTAATATAAAATTCCAATTCGTAGAATATCAACGTCCCAGAGACGATATTCATGAATTAATGACGTGGTCCATTTGATATTAAGTCAGTTCCATTCTTGGCCACGTCATCGTTAATGCTAATTAAAACTTATGCCCATTGTGTTTACAAATAACACTAAACTTGTAATGGTTTTGTTTTAATTACATGTACCCTCTGGGAGCCAATAAGCTAGATGACCTGCGATGTAGTTTCAGGAGCTGCGCGGATGTAAAATTAGCACAAATTATGTCGTTAATCAAGGAC
Source organism: Drosophila simulans (assembly GCF_016746395.2). Classification (NCBI taxonomy): domain Eukaryota; kingdom Metazoa; phylum Arthropoda; class Insecta; order Diptera; family Drosophilidae; genus Drosophila; species Drosophila simulans. The sequence continues at coordinate 235,428 of NW_025416808.1, forward strand.
CAAGGAATAAGAGGTTCGTATCTAAATAATTCGTTATATTTTTTAAATAACTTCTTATGTTGTTTTGATAATCGACGATCAAAATCAAAAAATATTTAATATTAATTAGCGGAAATTAACTAGCAACATGAAATTTAAAACACTTGCTAATACATGACTAACGATCCTGAGGTGAACACAGACTTTACTTCATAAAAATATTAACAATATCGAATTTTTTAAATAAAATTCCAATTCATAGGAAATCTACGTACCAGAGATGGTATTCATTCGCAATTATTTTATCAAGTATCTTTGCTATACAGCAGTTGAGGGAGATGGGTCGGTATGAGGAAGTTTTCGTTTTGTCGGTGTTTGGCTTAAGGATTGGGATGATTAGGCTTGTTTTGTAGGCTTGAGGTATGTGGCTATTGAATATTTCATTAAATAGTTTCGTTATTCGGTTTTTTGTTGTGTGGGAGCTATTTTTGATCATTTGATACGAGATTCTATTTAGTCCTGGAGCACATCCTTTTAATGTTTGTAGTGCTGAGCTAAGTTCTAGATACGTTATGTTCTCTTCTATGGTTTGGGCTATTGGAGAGGGGGTGTAGAGATGTATGTTATTTCTATATTTATTGTTCCGGAACTCCTCTGAAAAGTTCCAGTCGCCGGAGAGGTCAGAGAAATGTTGTGCGAATATGTTAGCAATTTCGTTGCTAGCCAATGTAGTCTCGTTATTTACTGGGTTTGTGATGGCATGAATTTGTTTTGCTGGGTTAAGTCCGCAGAAGCGTCTTATATTGGCCCATATTTTGGATGAGGGAGTAGTGGGATGGATGGTTGAGGTGAAAGAGCTGGAAGCTTCTTTTTTCCTCTTTTTTAGTTCGTATCTAAATATTGCGTTTTTGCGTCTATAGTCTAGAATGTTGTCAACAGTAATTGTGCGGTTTAATTTTTTCCAGGCAAGTTGTTTTTCTTTACGTAATTGGTCGAGGTGTTTATTCCACCATGGAACCCTGTATGGATGTGTGTTAGGTGAGGTTTGTGGGATGGAGAGGTTTGCGCTATAAAGGATGATTCTATTGATTAGAGCGGCTTCTTTGTTTACGTTGTGGGAGGTGGGGTATTTCTTGTTGGTTTGGTGGGTAAGAGCGTTGAACTGTTCCCAGTTGGCTTCTTTGAGTTTAAAAAAGGGTCTGTAGAATTTTTGTGGATTGGTTGTTGGGAATAGTGTAGCAACATGAAATTTAAAATAATTGCTAATAGCTATACATGTCTAATGATGCTAAGGTGAACACAAAATTTACTTCATAAAAATATTGACAATATCGTATTTAATATAAAATTCCAATTCGTAGAATATCAACGTCCCAGAGACGGTATTCATGAATTAATGACGTGGTCCATTTGATATTAAGTCAGTTCCATTCTTGGCCACGTCATCGTTAATGCTAATTAAAACTTATGCCCATTGTGTTTACAAATAACACTAAACTTGTAATGGTTTTGTTTTAATTACATGTACCCTCTGGGAGCCAATAAGCTAGATGACCTGCGATGTAGTTTCAGGAGCTGCTTGAATGTAAAATTACCACAAAGGATGTCGTAAATCAAGGACCAAAGAATAAGAGGTTCTTATCTAAATAACTCGTTATATTTTAAAAATAAGTAAGTACTTATGTTGTTTTGATAATAGACAGTCAAATCAAAAAATATTTAATATTAATTAGCGGTTAACATGAAATTTATAACAATTGCTAATAGATATACATAACAAAATATGCTATTGTGAAAGTTATAATGGTTTAGTTTCAATTATAAGTTCCCTCTGAAAACCAATACGCTAGATAACCTACGATGTAATTTTAGGAGCTATGCGAATGTACAATCAGCGAATAGGATGTCATAAATCAAGGACCATAGAATAATAGGTTTGTATCTAAAGAATTCGATATATTTTTAAAATAAGTTCTTATGTTGTTTTGATAATCGACGATCAAAATCAAAAAATATTTAATATAAATGAGCGATAATTAACTAGCAACATGAAATTTAAAACACTTGCTAATACATGACTAACGATGCTGAGGTGAACACAAACTTTACTTCATAAAAATATTAACAATATCGAATTTTTTAAATAAAATTCCAATTCATAGGAAATGCCCATTGTGTTTACAAAGAACACTAAACTTGTAATGGTTTTATTTTAATTTCATGTACCCTCTGGGAGCCAATAAGCTAGATGACCTGCGATGTAGTTTCAGGAGCTGCGCGGATGTAAAATTAGAACAAAGGATGTCGTAAATCAAGGACCAAAGACTAAGAGGTTCGTATCTAAATAATTCGTTATATTTTTAAAATAAGTTCTTATGTTGTTTTGATAATCGACAATCAAAATCAAAAAATATTTCATATTAATTAGCGGTAATTAACTAGCAACATGAAATTTAAAATAATTGCTAATAGCTATACATGTCTAATGATGCTAAGGTGAACACAAAATTTACTTCATAAAAATATTGACAATATCGTATTTAATATAAAATTCCAATTCGTAGAATATCAACGTCCCAGAGACGGTATTCATGAATTAATGACGTGGTCCATTTGATATTAAGTCAGTTCCATTCTTGGCCACGTCATCGTTAATGCTAATTAAAACTTATGCCCATTGTGTTTACAAATAACACTAAACTTGTAATGGTTTTATTTTAATTTCATGTACCCTCTGGGAGCCAATAAGCTAGGTGACCTGTAATGTAGTTTCAGATGCTGCGCGGATGTAAAATTAGCACAAAGGATGTCGTAAACCAAGGACCAAAGAAAAAGAGGTTCGTATCTAAATAATTCGTTATATTTCTAAAATAAGTTCTTATGTTGTTTTGAAAATCGACAATCAAAATCAAAAAATATTTAATATTAATTAGCGGTTATAAACTACAACATGAAATTTATAACAATTGCTAATAGATATACATAAGAAAATATGCTATTGTGAAAGTTATAATGGTTTAGTTTCAATTATAAATTCCCTTTGGAAGCCAATACGCTAGATGACCTACGATGTAATTTTAGGAGCTATGCGAATGTACAATCAGCGAATAGTATGTCATAAATCAAGGACCACACAATAAGAGGTTCGTATCTAAATAATTCGTTATATTTTTTAAATAACTTCTTATGTTGTTTTGATAATCGACAATCAAAATCAAAAATATTTCATATTAATTAGCGGTAATTAACTAGCAACATGAAATTTAAAATAATTGCTAATATATATACATGACTAAATATGCTAAGGTGAACACAAAATGTACTTCATAAAAATATTGACAATATCGAATTTAACACAAAATTCCAATTCGTAGGAAATCTACGTACCAGAGATGGTATTCATATATTGATGACGTGGTCCATTTGATATTAAGTCAGTTCTATTGGCCACGTCATCGTTAATGCTAATTAAAACTTATGCCCATTGTGTTTACAAATAACACTAAACTTGTAATGGTTTTGTTTTAATTTCACGTACCCTCTGGGAGCCAATAAGCTAGATGACCTGCGATGTAGTTTCAGGAGCTGCGCGGATGTAAAATTAGAACAAAGGATGTCGTAAATCAAGGACCAAAGACTAAGAGGTTCGTATCTAAATAATTCGTTATATTTTTAAAATAAGTTCTTATGTTGTTTTGATAATCGACAATCAAAATCAAAAAATATTTCATATTAATTAGCGGTAATTAACTAGCAACATGAAATTTAAAATAATTGCTAATAGCTATACATGTCTAATGATGCTAAGGTGAACACAAAATTTACTTCATAAAAATATTGACAATATCGAATTTAACACAAAATTCCAATTCGTAGGAAATCTACGTACCAGAGATGGTATTCATATATTGATGACGTGGTCCATTTGATATTAAGTCAGTTCCATTCTTGGCCACGTCATCGTTAATGCTAATTAAAACTTATGTCCATTGTGTTGACAAATAACACTAAACTTGTAATGGTTTTGTTTTAATTTCATGTACCCTCTGGGAGCCAATAAGCTAGATGACCTGCGATGTAGTTTCAGGAGCTGCTTGGATGTAAAATTAGCACAAATGATGTCGTTAATCAAGGACCAAGGAATAAGAGGTTCGTATCTAAATAATTCGTTATATTTTTAAAATAAGTATGTTCTTATGTTGTTTTGATAAAAGACAAAAAAATCAAAAAATTTTTAATATTAATTAGCGGTTATTAACTACAACATGAAATTTATAACAATTGCTAATAGATATACATAACAAAATATGCTATTGTGAAAGTTATAATGGTTTAGTTTCAATTATAAGTTCCCTCTGAAAGCCAATACGCTAGATAACCTACGATGTAATTTTAGGAGCTATGCGAATGTACAATCAGCGAATAGGATGTCATGAATCAAGGACCATAGAATAATAGGTTTGTATCTAAAAAATTCGATATATTTTTAGAATAAGTTCTTATGTTGTTTTGATAATCGACGATCAAAATCAAAAAATATTTAATATTAATGAGCGATAATTAACTAGCAACATGAAATTTAAAACACTTGCTAATACATGACTAACGATGCTGAGGTGAACACAAACTTTACTTCATAAAAATATTAACAATATCGAATTTTTTAAATAAAATTCCAATTCATAGGAAATCTACGTACCAGAGATGGTATTTATAATTGATGTTTGATATTAAGTCAGTTCCATTCTTGGCCACGTCATCGTTAATGCTAATTAAAACTTATGCCCATTGTGTTTACAAATAACACTAAACTTGTAATGGTTTTATTTTAATTTCATGTACCCTCTGGGAGCCAATAAGCTAGATGACCTGCGATGTAGTTTCAGGAGCTGCTTGGATGTAAAATTAGAACAAAGGATGTCGTAAATCAAGGACCAAAGAATAAGAGGTTCGTATCTAAATAGTTCGTTATATTTTTAAAATAGGTTCTTATATTGTTTTGATAATCGAAAACCAAAATCAAAAAATATTTCATATTAATTAGCGGTAATTAACTAGCAACATGAAATTTAAAATAATTGCTAATAGATATACATGACTAAAGACGCTAAGGTGAACACAAAATTTACTTCATAAAAGTATTGACAATATCGAATTTAACTCCAAATTCCAATTCGTAGGAAATCTACGTACCAGAGATGGTATTCATATATTGATGACGTGGTCCATTTGATATTAAGTCAGTTACATTCTTGGCCACGTCATCGTTAATGCTAATTAAAACTTATGCCCAATGTGTTTACAAATAACACTAAACTTGTAATGGTTTTGTTTTAATTACATGTACCCTCTGGGAGCCAATAAGCTAGATGACCTGCGATGTAGTTTCAGGAGCTGCGCGGATGTAAAATTAGAACAAAGGATGTCGTAAATCAAGGACCAAAGAATAAGAGGTTCGTATCTAAATAATTCGTTATATTTTTAAAATAAGTTCTTATGTTGTTTTGATAATCGACAATCAAAATCAAAAAATATTTCATATTAATTAGCGGTAATTAACTAGCAACATGAAATTTAAAATAATTGCTAATATATATACATGACTAAATATGCTAAGGTGAACACAAAATGTACTTCATAAAAATATTGACAATATCGAATTTAACACAAAATTCCAATTCGTAGGAAATCTACGTACCAGAGATGGTATTCATATATTGATGACGTGGTCCTTTTGATATTAAGTCAGTTCTATTCATGGCCACGTCATCGTTAATGCTAATTAAAACTTATGTCCATTGTGTTTACAAATAAAACTAAACTTGTAATGGTTTTGTTTAAATTACATGTACCCTCTGGAAGCCAATAAGCTATATGACCTGCGATGTAGTTTCAGGAGCTGCGCGGAAGTAAAATTAGAACAATGGATGTCTTAAATCAAGGACCAAAGATTAAGAGGTTTGTATCTAAATAATTCCATATATATTTATAAAATAAGTTCTTATTTTGTATTGATAATCGACGATCAAAATCCAAAAATATTTAATATTAATTAGCGGTAATTAACTAGCAACATGAAATTTAAAACATTTGCTAATAGATATAAATGACTAAATATGCTAAGGTGTACACAAAATTTACTTCATAAAAATATTGACAATATCGAACTCGCGGACTCGATGTGGCATAAAATAAATAAATGACAAGCTACACTCACACACATGCAAACAGCAGACTCCACACACTTCAGGGAGACAAAAGATTATCCCAAAGGCTGCAAACTGATGATGGCACACACACACAAAGAGAGAATAAGTAATTAAATTAGAAATTAAACTAAGCAAATGGAAAATTTTGCAAGTAAAAATTTTGCGCCCTCCTCCTCGATTCTCATTAGTGGCACGTAAGCTACACGGCACAGTGCAAATATAGTTTTTGTTTATGGTATATATTTCTAGTGATTGTCACCTTAGTATTTTTAACATATATATACCGAATATTTTTAGAATATTTTTTTTGCGCCCTCCTCCGCGATTCTCATTAGTGGCACGTAAGCTACACGGCACAGTGCAAATATAGTTTTTGTTTATGGTATATATTTCTAGTGATTGTCACCTTAGTATTTTTAACATATATATACCGAATATTTTTAGAATATTTTTTAAATATTAGTAATTTAAATTAAACTAAGCAAATGGAAAATTTTGCAAATAAAAGTTTTGCGCCCTTCGCCTCGATTCTCATTAGTGGCACGTAAGCTACACGGCACAGTGCAAATATAGTTTTTGTTTCTAGTATATATTTCTAGTGTTTGTCAACTTAATATTTTTAACATATATTTACCGAATATTTTTAAGTAAACTTAATCTTTCTAGTATATTTTTAATTTATAATATTTGATAATTTTATGTATAATGTTTTTGGAAATTAAGTCAGTTCTAGTCTTGGCCACGCCATCGTTAATGCTACTTAAAACGTATGCTGTTTACTTATAAAACTAAACTTGTAATGGTTTTGTTTTAATTTCATGTATCCTCGGGAGCCAATAAGCTAGATGACCTGCGATGTAGTTTCAGGAGCTGCGCGGATGTAAAATTATAACAAAGGATGTCGTAAATCAAGGACCAACGAATAAGAGGTTCGTATCTAAATAATTCGTTATATTTTTAAAATAAGTTCTTATGTTGTTTTGAAAATCGACAATCAAAATCAAAAAATATTTAATATTAATTAGCGGTTATTAACTACAACATGAAATTTATAACAATTGCTAATAGATATACATAACAAAATATGCTACTGTGAAAGTTATAATGGTTTAGTTTCAATTATAAGTTCCCTCTGGAAGCCAATACGCTAGATGACCTACGATGTAATATTCGGAGCTATCCGAATATACAATCAGCGAAAAGGATGTAATAAATCAAGGACCATAGAATAAGAGGTTTATATATAAATAATTCGTTATATTTTTAAAATAAGTTCTTATGTTGTTTTGATTATAGACAATAAAAATCAAAAAATATTTAATATTAATTAGCGGTTATTAACTACAACATAAAATTTATAACAATTGCTAATAGATATACATGACTAAATATGCTAAGGTTTACACAAAATTTACTTCATAAAAATATTGACAATATCGAATTTAACTCAAAATTCCAATTCGTAGGAAATCTACGTACCAGAGATGGTATTCATATATTGATGACGTGGTCCATTTGATATTAAGTCAGTTCCATTCTTGGCCACGTCATCGTTAATGCTAATTAAATCTTATGCCCATTGTGTCTACAAATAACACTTAACTTGTAATGGTTTTGTTTTAATTACATGTACCCTCTGGGAGCCAATAAGCTAGATGACCTGCGATGTAGTTTCAGGAGCTGCTTGGATGTAAAATTAGAACAAAGGATGTCGTAAATCAAGGACCAAGGAATAAGAGGTTCGTATCTAAATAGTTCGTTATATTTTTAAAATAAGTTCTTATATTGTTTTGATAATCGAAAACCAAAATCAAAAAATATTTCATATTAATTAGCGGTAATTAACTAGCAACATGAAATTTAAAACACTTGCTAATACATGACTAACGATGCTGAGGTGAACACAAAATTTACTTCATAAAAATATTGACAATATCGAATTTAATATAAAATTCCAATTCGTAGGAAATCTACGTCCCAGAGACGGTATTCATATATTGATGACGTGGTCCATTTGATATTAAGTCAGTTCTATTCTTGGCCACGTCATCGTTAATGCTAATTAAAACTTATGCCCATGGTGTTTTCAAATAATACTAAACTTGTAATGGTTTTGTTTTAATTTCATGTACCCTCGGGAGCCAATAAGCTAGATGACCTGCGATGTAGTTTCAGGATCTGCGCGGATGTAAAATTAGAAAAAAGGATGTCGTAAATCAAGGACCAAAGAATAAGAGGTTCGTATCTAAATAATTCGTTATATTTTTAAAATAAGTTCTTATGTTGTTTTGATAATCGACAATCAAAATAAAAAAATATTTAATATTAATTAGCGGTAATTAACTAGCAACATGAAATTTAAAACAATTGCTCATAGATATACATGACTAAATATGCTAAGGTGTACACAAAATTTACTTCATAAAAATATTGACAATATCGAACTCGCGGACTCGATGTGGCATAAAATAAATAAATGACAAGCTACACTAGCACACATGCAAACAGCAGACTGCACACACTTCAGGGAGACAAAAGATTATCCCAAAGGCTGCAAACTGAAGATGGCACACACACACAATGAGAGAATAATTAATTAAATTAGAAATTAAACTAAGCAAATGGAAAATTTTGCAAGTAAGAATTTTGCGCCCTCCTCCTCGATTCTCATTAGTGACACGTAAGCTACACGGCACAGTGCAAATATAGTTTTTGTTTATGGTATATATTTCTAGTGATTGTCACCTTAGTATTTTTAACATATATATACCGAATATTTTTAGAATATTTTTTAAATATTAGTAATTTAAATTAAACTAAGCAAATGGAAAATTTTGCAAATAAAAGTTTTGCGCCCTTCGCCCCGACTCTCATTAGTGGCACGTAAGCTACACGGCACAGTATTTTTATTTTTTATTGATTTATTTACTAAGGCATACGGGGAAGTCTTGAAGCCCCTTTGTGTCCTTCTTATCTATTAATTCAGCCCATTTGGGCTCGCCGGCTAACTATAGTTAGCTTTTTCAATTTTAAAGTAATTTAACTACAATTACATAACAAATAGGATTTAGGATTTAAGATAAGCGTCAGCTTCTGCGGACCCTTGTCAAAGGAGATCGGGTAATGAGATCCCTCGGTTGCCTTCTATTGAGCCTCCTTGGTGGGCGAGATCTGTTTAGAGCGCTGGCCAGCCGATTTCTGTGGCGCTCCAGCCTGTCATGGTATCTGCTCGAGTGCTGGTTTATTTCGTCAAATACCGTTGCGAGTTTCAGGTCTCTGTGTAGGGTGGTGTTTCGAACAAACCACTCGCAGCCGGTGATGAGTCTTGCTACCTTATTTTGAATAGCCTGGATCCTTTTCATGTGGCTGTCGCATGCTAAGCCCCAGATTTGGCACCCATACTTCCAGTTTGGTGCTAAGATCTGTTTGTAAATTGTCAGCTTCTTGGATAGCGACAATTTACTGCGCGAAGAAAGTAGCCAGTAGTGCTTCGCCACCTTAGCACGTAGGCGCGTTCTGATGTCGGTCACATGCTTGGAAAATGTGAGTCTGCGATCCAGAAGCACTCCAAGGTACTTTGCTGCGTTCGGCTGTGGTACGGGGGCTTCCTCGATGTAGACGGGCGGTGGCGTTCTCCGCTTTAAAGTAAAGCAGACGTTGTTGGATTTACTGCTGTTGATGCCAATGTTCCAACGTCTTGCCCATTCCGAGAACCGGTATGCAAAGTCCTGGATACCATCGGCTGCGTCGTGCTCGCATCGGGACCTGTAGGTGACGCACACGTCATCGGCAAATGTGGCCAACATATATTTCCCGTAAAGGCTTACATCTGGCTGCGGCATGTCGTGGCTATACAGGCAGTAGAGCAGGGGGCCGAGGACACTACCTTGTGGAACACCAGCTGCCACGTTGTGCTCGGTGGAAATTGCTGAATGAAAGCGCACAGCGAACCTCCTTCCATCCAGGTACGATTTTAGCAACCCAAAATATGGAGCAGGCAGCGTCTGCTTTATTTTCAGTTGGAGTCCAATGTGCCACACTCGATCAAACGCTTCTCGAATGTCCAAGAAGAGGCTGTTACAATATTCCTTACTGTCGTAGGCAGTCAGAATTTGCTCGACGACTCGATGGAGCTGCTCGACAGTACAGTGGCCAGCACGGAAACCGAACTGGTGCTCAGGGGTAATCCCCTGGGCTTCCATAATCCTTACAATCCGGACAGCAATCAGTCTCTCAAACACCTTCGAAATTGAAGGGAGGAGACTGATCGGCCAGTAGGAGGCGGGCTCCCTTTCCGGCTTGCCAGGTTTGTGGATCATGGAGATTATCCCGAGCTTCCACTGATAAGGGAAGTATTGCAACCTCACAATAGCGTTGAAAACCAACGTTATGTAGAGGATCGCTTGTCTGGGCAGGGCCTTAAATGTGACGTTGCAGATGACGTCATGTCCTGGTGCTTTGTTGTTACTCTGGCGCACAATGCGGCTTTGTGCAGCACCAACGCGCATCGGAGCCTACTCAGCGCTCGATTCCATTCCGTTTTGTCCAACGGGTGCCGAGACCTCATCCACCTAGTGCGTAAGCGCCTCTTCTCAGCTATAAGCAGCAGGATCTCCCTGGGTATTGGGATTCGATCTGCCGCGGGCTGCCGAGATATTCTGCGAGTTGCCAATCTAGCTGCTGACTTGATATTTACCGAATATTTTTAAGTAAACTTAATCTTTCTTTTTAATTTAATCTTTTTTTATTTATAATATTTGATAATTTTATATATAATGTTTTTTGAAATTAAGTCAGTTCTAGTCTTGGCCACGTCATCGTTAATGCTAATTAAAACGTATGCTGTTTACTTATAAAACTAAACTTGTAATGGTTTTGTTTTAATTTCATGTATCCTCTGAGAGCCAATAAGCTAGATGACCTGCGATGTAGTTTCAGGAGCTGCACGGATGTAAAATTAGAACAAAGGATGTCGTAAATCAAGGACCAAAGAATAAGAGGTTCGTATCTAAATAATTCGTTATATTTTTAAAATAAGTTCTTATGTTGTTTTGAAAATCGACAATCAAAATCAAAAAAATATTTAATATTAATTAGCGGTTATTAACTACAACATGAAATTTATAACAATTGCTAATAGATATACATAACAAAATATGCTACTGTGAAAGTTATAATGGTTTAGTTTCAATTATAAGTTCCCTCTGGAAGCCAATACGCTAGATGACCTACGATGTAATATTAGGAGCTATCCGAATATACAATCAGCGAAAAGGATGTCATAAATCAAGGACCATAGAATAAGAGGTTTATATCTAAATAATTCGTTATATTTTTAAAATAAGTTCTTATGTTGTTTTGATTATAGACAATAAAAATCAAAAAATATTTAATATTAATTAGCGGTTATTAACTACAACATAAAATTTATAACAATTGCTAATAGATATACATGACTAAATATGCTAAGGTTTACACAAAATTTACTTCATAAAAATATTGACAATATCGAATTTAACACAAAATTCCAATTCGTAGGAAATCTACGTACCAGAGATGGTATTCATATATTGATGACGTGGTCCATTTGATATTAAGTCAGTTCCATTCTTGGCCACGTCATCGTTAATGCTAATTAAAACTTATGCCCATTGTGTTTACAAATAACACTAAACTTGTAATGGTTTTGTTTTAATTACATGTACCCTCTGGGAGCCAATAAGCTAGATGACCTGCGATGTAGTTTCATGAAATAAGTTCTTATGTTGTTTTTATAATCGACAATAAAATCAAAAAATATTTAATATTAATTTGCGGTAATTAACTAGCAACATGAAATTTAAAACACTTGCTAATACATGACTTACGAAACTGAGGTGAACACAAAATTTACTTCATAAAAAAATTGACAATATCGAATTTAATATAAAATTCCAATTCGTAGGAAATCTACGTCCCAGAGACGGTATTCATGAATTGATGACGTGGTCCATTTGATATTTAGTCAGTTCTATTCTTGGCCACGTCTCCTTAATGCTAATTAAAACTAATACCCATTGTGTTTACAAATAACACTAAACTTGTAATGGTTTTGTTTTAATTACATATACCCTCTGGGAGCCAATAAGCTAGATGACCTATGATGTAGTTTCAGATGCTGCGCGGATGTAAAATTAGCACAAGGGATGTCTTATATCAAGGACCAAAGAATAAGAGGTTCGTATCTAAATAATTCGTTATATTTTTAAAATAAGTTCTTATGTTGTTTTGATAATCGACAATCAAAATCAAAAAATATTTAATATTAATTAGCGGTAATTAACTAGCAACATGAAATTTAAAACATTTGCTAATAGATATACATGACTAAATATGCTAAGGTGAACACAAAATTTACTTTATAAAAATATTGACAATATCGAATTTAATATAAAATTCCAATTCGTGGGAAATCTACGTCCCAGAGACGGTATTCATGAATTGATGACGTGGTCCATTTGATATTAAGTCAGTTCCATTCTTGGCCACGTCATCGTTAATGCTAATTAAAACTTATGTCCATTGTGTTGACAAATAACACTAAACTTGTAATGGTTTTGTTTTAATTTCATGTACCCTCTGGGAGCCAATAAGCTAGATGACCTGCGATGTAGTTTCAGGAGCTGCGCGGATGTAAAATTAGAACAAAGGATGTCGTAAATCAAGGACCAAAGACTAAGAGGTTCGTATCTAAATAATTCGTTATATTTTTAAAATAAGTTCTTATGTTGTTTTGATAATCGACAATCAAAATCAAAAAATATTTCATATTAATTAGCGGTAATTAACTAGCAACATGAAATTTAAAATAATTGCTAATATATATACATGACTAAATATGCTAAGGTGAACACAAAATGTACTTCATAAAAATATTGACAATATCGAATTTAACACAAAATTCCAATTCGTAGGAAATCTACGTACCAGAGATGGTATTCATATATTGATGACGTGGTCCTTTTGATATTAAGTCAGTTCTATTCATGGCCACGTCATCGTTAATGCTAATTAAAACTTATGTCCATTGTGTTGACAAATAACACTAAACTTGTAATGGTTTTGTTTTAATTTCATGTACCCTCTGGGAGCCAATAAGCTAGATGACCTGCGATGTAGTTTCATGACATAAGTTCTTATGTTGTTTTCATAATCGACAATCAAAATCAAAAAATATTTAATATTAATTAGCGGTAATTAACTAGCAACATGAAATTTAAAACACTTGCTAATACATGGCTAACGATGCTGAGGTGAACACAAAATTTACTTCATAAAAATGTTGACAATATCGAATTTAATATAAAATTCCAATTCGTAGGAAATCTACTTACCAGAGATGGTATTCATATATTGATGACGTGGTCCTTTTGATATTAAGTCAGTTCTATTCTTGGCCACGTCATCGTTTATGCTAATTAAAACTTATGCCCATTGTGTTTACAAATAACACTAAACTTGTAATGGTTTTGTTTTAATTTCATGTACCCTCTGGGAGCCAATAAGCTAGATGACCTGTGATGTAGTTTCAGATGCTGCGCGGATGTCAAATTAGCACAAAGGATGTCGTAAATCAAGGACCAAAGAATGAGAGGTTCGTATCTAAATAATTCGTTATATTTTTAAAATAAGTTCTTATGTTGTTTTGATAATCGACAATCAAAATAAAAAAATATTTCATATTAATTAGCGGTAATTAACTAGCAACATGAAATTTAAAATAATTGCTCATAGATATACATGACTAAATATGCTAAGGTGAACACAAAATTTACTTCATAAAAATATTGACAATATCGTATTTAATATAAAATTCCAATTCGTAGGAAAAATCTACGTACCAGAGATGATATTCATATATTGATGACGTGGTCCATTTGATATTAAGTCAGTTCCATTCTTGGCCACGTCATCGTTAATGCTAATTAAAACTTATGCCCATTGTGTTTACAAATAACACTAAACTTTTAATGGTTTTGTTTTAATTTCATGTACCCTCTGGGAGCCAATAAGCTAGATGACCTGCGATGTAGTTTCAGGAGCTGCGCGGATGTAAAATTAGAACAAAGGATGTCGTAAATCAAGGACCAAAGAATAAGAGGTTCGTATCTAAATAATTCGTTATATTTTTAAAATAAGTTCTTATTTTGTTTTGATAATCGACAATCAAAATCAAAAAATATTTCATATTATTTAGCGGTAATTAACTAGCAACATAAAATTTTAAATAATTGCTCATAGATATACGTGACTAATACGTGATATACGTGATAAGGTGAACACAAAATTTACTTTATAAAAATATTGACAATATCGAACTCGCGGACTCGATGTGGCATAAAATAAATAAATGACAAGCTACACTCACACACATACAGACACACACTTCAGGGAGACAAAAGATTATCCCAAAGGCTGCAAACTGAAGATGGCACACACACACAATGAGAGAATAAGTAATTAACTTAGAAATTAAACTAAGCAAATGGAAAATTTTGCATATAAAAATTTTGCACCCTTTGCCTCGATTCTCATTAGTGGCACGTAAGCTACACGGCACAGTGCAAATATAGTTTTTGTTTCTAGTATATATTTCTAGTGTTTGTCAACTTAATATTTTTAACATATATTTACCGAATATTTTTAAGTAAACTTAATCTTTCTAGTATATTTTTAATTTATAATATTTGATAATTTTATATATAATGTTTTTTGAAATTAAGTCAGTTCTAGTCTGGGCCACGTCATCGTTAATGCTAATTAAAACGTATGCTGTTTACTTATAAAACTAAACTTGTAATGGTTTTGTTTTAATTTCATGTATCCTCTGGGAGCCAATAAGCTAGATGACCTGCGATGTAGTTTCAGGAGCTGCGCGGATGTAAAATTAGAACAAAGGATGTCGTAAATAAGGGACCAAAGAATAAGAGGTTCGTATCTAAATAATTCGTTATATTTTTAAAATAAGTTCTTATGTTGTTTTGATAATCGACAATCAAAATCAAAAAATATTTCATATTAATTAGCGGAAATTAACTAGCAACATGAAATTTATAACAATTGCTAATAGATATACATAACAAAATATGCTACTGTGAAAGTTATAATGGTTTAGTTTCAATTATAAGTTCCCTCTGGAAGCCAATACGCTAGATGACCTACGATGTAATATTAGGAGCTATCCGAATATACAATCAGCGAAAAGGATGTCATGTATATTTATGTATAAATAATTCGTTATATATTTAAAATAAGTTCTTATGTTGTTTTGATTATAGACAATCAAAATCAAAAAATATTTAATATTAATTAGCGGTTATTAATTACAACATAAAATTTATAACAATAGCTAATAGATATACATGACTAAATATGCTAAGGTTTACACAAAATTTACTTCATAAAAATATTGACAAAATCGAATTTAACACAAAATTCCAATTCGTAGGAAATCTACGTACCAGAGATGGTATTCATATATTGATGACGTGGTCCATTTGATATTAAGTCAGTTCTAGTCGTGGCCACGTCATCGTTAATGCTAATTAAAACGTATGCTGTTTACTTATAAAACTAAACTTGTAATGGTTTTGTTTTAATTTCATGTATCCTCTGGGAGCCAATAAGCTAGATGACCTGCGATGTAGTTTCAGGAGCTGCGCGGATGTAAAATTAGAACAAAGGATGTCGTAAATCAAGGACCAAAGAATAAGAGGTTCGTATCTAAATAATTCGTTATATTTTTAAAATAAGTTCTTATGTTGTTTTGATAATCGACAATCAAAATCAAAAAATATTTCATATTAATTAGCGGTAATTAACTAGCAACATGAAATTTAAAACACTTGCTAATACATGGCTAACGATGCTGAGGTGAACACAAAATTTACTTCATAAAAATGTTGACAATATCGAATTTAATATAAAATTCCAATTCGTAGGAAATCTACTTACCAGAGATGGTATTCATATATTGATGACGTGGTCCTTTTGATATTAAGTCAGTTCTATTCTTGGCCACGTCATCGTTTATGCTAATTAAAACTTATGCCCATTGTGTTTACAAATAACACTAAACTTGTAATGGTTTTGTTTTAATTTCATGTACCCTCTGGGAGCCAATAAGCTAGATGACCTGTGATGTAGTTTCAGATGCTGCGCGGATGTCAAATTAGCACAAAGGATGTCGTAAATCAAGGACCAAAGAATGAGAGGTTCGTATCTAAATAATTCGTTATATTTTTAAAATAAGTTCTTATGTTGTTTTGATAATCGACAATCAAAATAAAAAAATATTTCATATTAATTAGCGGTAATTAACTAGCAACATGAAATTTAAAATAATTGCACATAGATATACATGACTAAATATGCTAAGGTGAACACAAAATTTACTTCATAAAAATATTGACAATATCGTATTTAATATAAAATTCCAATTCGTAGGAAAAATCTACGTACCAGAGATGATATTCATATATTGATGACGTGGTCCATTTGATATTAAGTCAGTTCCATTCTTGGCCACGTCATCGTTAATGCTAATTAAAACTTATGCCCATTGTGTTTACAAATAACACTAAACTTTTAATGGTTTTGTTTTAATTTCATGTACCCTCTGGGAGCCAATAAGCTAGATGACCTGCGATGTAGTTTCAGGAGCTGCGCGGATGTAAAATTAGAACAAAGGAGGTCGTAAATCAAGGACCAAAGAATAAGAGGTTCGTATCTAAATAATTCGTTATATTTTTAAAATAAGTTCTTATTTTGTTTTGATAATCGACAATCAAAATCAAAAAATATTTCATATTATTTAGCGGTAATTAACTAGCAACATAAAATTTTAAATAATTGCTCATAGATATACGTGACTAATACGTGATATACGTGATAAGGTGAACACAAAATTTACTTTATAAAAATATTGACAATATCGAACTCGCGGACTCGATGTGGCATAAAATAAATAAATGACAAGCTACACTCACACACATACAGACACACACTTCAGGGAGACAAAAGATTATCCCAAAGGCTGCAAACTGAAGATGGCACACACACACAATGAGAGAATAAGTAATTAACTTAGAAATTAAACTAAGCAAATGGAAAATTTTGCATATAAAAATTTTGCACCCTTTGCCTCGATTCTCATTAGTGGCACGTAAGCTACACGGCACAGTGCAAATATAGTTTTTGTTTCTAGTATATATTTCTAGTGTTTGTCAACTTAATATTTTTAACATATATTTACCGAATATTTTTAAGTAAACTTAAACTTTCTAGTATATTTTTAATTTATAATATTTGATAATTTTATATATAATGTTTTTTGAAATTAAGTCAGTTCTAGTCTGGGCCACGTCATCGTTAATGCTAATTAAAACGTATGCTGTTTACTTATAAAACTAAACTTGTAATGGTTTTGTTTTAATTTCATGTATCCTCTGGGAGCCAATAAGCTAGATGACCTGCGATGTAGTTTCAGGAGCTGCGCGGATGTAAAATTAGAACAAAGGATATCGTAAATAAGGGACCAAAGAATAAGAGGTTCGTATCTAAATAATTCGTTATATTTTTAAAATAAGTTCTTATGTTGTTTTGATAATCGACAATCAAAATCAAAAAATATTTCATATTAATTAGCGGAAATTAACTAGCAACATGAAATTTATAACAATTGCTAATAGATATACATAACAAAATATGCTACTGTGAAAGTTATAATGGTTTAGTTTCAATTATAAGTTCCCTCTGGAAGCCAATACGCTAGATGACCTACGATGTAATATTAGGAGCTATCCGAATATACAATCAGCGAAAAGGATGTCATGTATATTTATGTATAAATAATTCGTTATATATTTAAAATAAGTTCTTATGTTGTTTTGATTATAGACAATCAAAATCAAAAAATATTTAATATTAATTAGCGGTTATTAATTACAACATAAAATTTATAACAATAGCTAATAGATATACATGACTAAATATGCTAAGGTTTACACAAAATTTACTTCATAAAAATATTGACAATATCGAATTTAACACAAAATTCCAATTCGTAGGAAATCTACGTACCAGAGATGGTATTCATATATTGATGACGTGGTCCATTTGATATTAAGTCAGTTCTAGTCGTGGCCACGTCATCGTTAATGCTAATTAAAACGTATGCTGTTTACTTATAAAACTAAACTTGTAATGGTTTTGTTTTAATTTCATGTATCCTCTGGGAGCCAATAAGCTAGATGACCTGCGATGTAGTTTCAGGAGCTGCGCGGATGTAAAATTAGAACAAAGGATGTCGTAAATCAAGGACCAAAGAATAAGAGGTTCGTATCTAAATAATTCGTTATATTTTTAAAATAAGTTCTTATGTTGTTTTGATAATCGACAATCAAAATCAAAAAATATTTCATATTAATTAGCGGTAATTAACTAGCAACATGAAATTTAAAATAATTGCTCATAGATATACATGACTAAATATGCTAAGGTGAACACAAAATTTACTTCATAAAAATATTGACAATATCGTGGTCCATTTGATATTTAGTCAGTTCTATTCTTGGCCACGTCTCCTTAATGCTAATTAAAACTAATACCCATAGTGTTTACAAATAACACTAAACTTGTAATGGTTTTGTTTTAATTACATGTACCCTCTGGGAGCCAATAAGCTAGATGACCTGTGATGTAGATTCAGGAGCTGCGCTGATGTAAAATCAGAACAAAGGATGTCGTAAATCAAGGACCAAAGAATAAGAGGTTCGTATCTAAATAATTCGTTATATTTCTAAAATAAGTTCTTATGTTGTTTTGAAAATCGACAATCAAAATCAAATAATTTTTAATATTAATTAGCGGTTATTAACTACAACATGAAATTTATAACAATTGCTAATAGATATACATAACAAAATATGCTACTGTGAAAGTTATAATGGTTTAGTTTCAATTATAAATTCCCTCTGGAAGCCAATTTGCTAGATGACCTACGATGTAATATTAGAAGCTATCCGAATATACAATCAGCGAAAAGGATGTCATAATGCAAAGACCATAGAATAAGAGGTTTATATCTAAATAATTCGTTATATTTTTAAAATAAGTTCTTATGTTGTTTTGATTATAGACAATCAAAATCAAAAAATATTTAATATTAATAAGCGGTTATTTACTACAACATAAAATTTATAACAATTGCTAATAGATATACATGACTAAATAAGCTAAGGTGTACACACAATTTACTTCATAAAAATATTAACAATATCGAACTTAACACAAAATTTCAATTCGTAGGAAATGTACGTACCACAGACGGTATTCATGAATTGATGACGTGGTCCATTTGATATTAAGTCAGTTCTATTCTTGGCCACGTCATCGTTAATGCTAATTAAAACTTATGTCCATTGTGTTGACAAATAACACTAAACTTGTAATGGTTTTGTTTTAATTTCATGTACCCTCTGGGAGCCAATAAGCTAGATGACCTGCGATGTAGTTTCAGGAGCTGCGCGGATGTAAAATTAGAACAAAGGATGTCGTAAATCAAGGACCAAAGAATAAGAGGTTCGTATCTAAATAATTCGTTATATTTTTAAAATAAGTTCTTATATTGTTTTGATAATCGACAATCAAAATCAAAAAATATTTCATATTAATTAGCGGTAATTAACTAGCAACATGAAATTTAAAATAATTGCTAATAGATATACATGACTAAAGACGCTAAGGTGAACACAAAATTTACTTCATAAAAATATTGACAATATCGTATTTAATATAAAATTCCAATTCGTAGGAAATCTACGTCCAGAGACGGTATTCATGAATTAATGACGTGGTCCATTTGATATTAAGTCAGTTCCATTCTTGGCCACGTCATCGTTAATGCTAATTAAAACTTATGTCCATTGTGTTTACAAATAACACTAAACTTGTAATGGTTTTGTTTTCATTTTATGTACCCTCTGGGAGCCAATAAGCTAGATGACCTGCGATGTAGTTTCAGGAGCTGCGCGGATGTTAAATTAGCACAAATGATTTCGTTAATCAAGGACCAAGGAATAAGAGGTTCGTATCTTAATAATTCGTTATATTTTTAAAATAAGTAAGTACTTATGTTGTTTTGATAATAGACAAACAAATCAAAAAATATTTAATATTAATTAGCGGTTAACATGAAATTTATAACAATTGCTAATAGATATACATAACAAAATATGCTATTGTGAAACTTATAATGGTTTAGTTTCAATTATAAGTTCCCTCTGAAAGCCAATACGCTAGATAACCTACGATGTAATTTTAGGAGCTATGCGAATGTACAATCAGCGAATAGGATGTCATAAATCAAGGACCATAGAATAAGAGGTTTGTAGACACACACTTCAGGGAGACAAAAGATTATCCCAAAGGCTGCAAACTGAAGATGGCACACACACACAATGAGAGAATAAGTAATACAATTAGAAATTAAACTAAGCAAATGGAAAATTTTGCAAGTTAAAATTTTGCGCCCTCCTCCTCGATTCTCATTAGTGGCACGTAAGCTACACGGCACAGTGCAAATATAGCTTTTGTTTCTAGTATATATTTCTAGTGTTTGTCAACTTAATATTTTTAACATATATTTACCGAATATTTTTAGAATATATTTTTTGCGCCCTCCTCCTCGATTCTCATTAGTGGCACGTAAGCTACACGGCACAGTGCAAATATAGTTTTTGTTTTTAGTATATATTTCTAGTGTTTGTCAACTGAATATTTAACATATACTTACCGAATATTTTTAGAATATTTTTAAGTAAACTTAATCTTTCTAGTATATTTTTAATTATAATATTTGAAAATTTTATATATAATGTTTTTTGAAATTAAGTCAGTTTCAGTCTTGGCCACGTCATCGTCAATGCTAATCAAAACGTATGCTGTTTACTAATAAAACTAAACTTGTAATGGTTTTGTTTTAATTTCATGAATCCTCTGGGAACCAATAAGCTAGATGACCTGCGATGTAGTTTCACGAGCTGCGCTGATGTAAAATCAGAACAAAGGATGTCGTAAATCAAGGACCAAAGAATAATAGGTTCGTATTTAAATAATTCGTTATATTTCTAAAATAAGTTCTTATGTTGTTTTGAAAATCGACAATCAAAAATATTTAATATTAATTAGCGGTTATTAACTACAACATGGAATTTTTAACAATTGCTAATAGATATACATAACAAAATATGGTGAACACGTCATCGTTAATGCTAATTAAAACTTATGCCCATTGTGTTTACAAATAACACTAAACTTGTAATGGTTTTGTTTTAATTTCATGTACCCTCTGGGAGCCAATAAGCTAGATGACCTGCGATGTAGTTTCAGGAGCTGCGCGGATGTAAAATTAGAACAAAGGATGTCATAAATCAAGGACAATAGAATAAGAGGTTTGTATCTAAATAATTCGATATATTTTTAAAATAAGTTCTTATGTTGTTTTGATTATAGACAATCAAAATCAAAAAATATTTAATATTAATTAGCGGTAATTAACATACATGACTAAATATGCTAAGGTGTACACAACATTTACTTCATAAAAATATTAACAATATCGAATTTAACACAAAATTCCAGTTCGTAGGAAATGTACGTACCACAGATGGTATTCATATATTGATGACGTGGTCCATTTGATATTAAGTCAGTTCTATTCTTGGCCACGTCATCGTTGATGCTAATTAAAACTTATGCCCATTGTGTTTACAAATAAAACTAATCTTGTAATGGTTTTGTTTCAATTACATGTACCCAATGTAGGAGCCAATAAGCTAGATGACCTGCGATGTAGTTTCAGGAGCTGCGCGGATGTAAAATTAGAACAAAGGATGTCGTAAATCAAGGACCAAAGAATAAGAGGTTCGTATCTAAATAATTCGTTATATTTTTAAAATAAGTTCTTATGTTGTTTTGATAATCGACAATCAAAATAAAAAAATATTTCATATTAATTAGCGGTAATTAACTAGCAACATGAAATTTAAAATAATTGCTCATAGATATACATGACTAAAGACGCTAAGGTGAACACAAAATTTACTACATAAAAATATTGACAATACCGAATTTTTTAAATAAAATTCCAATTCATAGGAAATCTACGTACCAGAGATGGTATTCATAATTGATGTTTGATATTAAGTCAGTTCTATTCTTGGCCACGTCATCGTTGATGCTAATTAAAACATATGCCCATTTTGTTTACAAATAAAACTAATCTTGTAATGGTTTTGTTTTAATTCCATGTACCCTCGGGAGCCAATAAGCTAGATGACCTGCGATATAGATTCAGGAGCTGCGCGGATGTAAAATTAGAACAAAGGATGTCGTAAATCAAGGACCAAAGAATAAGAGGTTCGTATCTAAATAATTCGTTATATTTTTAAAATAAGTTCTTATATTGTTTTGATAATCGACAATCAAAATCAAAAAATATTTCATATTAATTAGCGGTAATTAACTAGCAACATGAAATTTAAAATAATTGCTCATAGATATACATGACTAAATATGCTAAGGTTTACACAAAATTTACTTCATAAAAATATTGACAATATCGAATTTAACACAAAATTCCAATTCGTAGGAAATCTACGTACCAGAGATGGTATTCATATATTGATGACGTGGTCCATTTGATATTAAGTCAGTTCTAGTCGTGGCCACGTCATCGTTAATGCTAATTAAAACGTATGCTGTTTACTTATAAAACTAAACTTGTAATGGTTTTGTTTTAATTTCATGTATCCTCTGGGAGCCAATAAGCTAGATGACCTGCGATGTAGTTTCAGGAGCTGCGCGGATGTAAAATTAGAACAAAGGATGTCGTAAATCAAGGACCAAAGAATAAGAGGTTCGTATCTAAATAATTCGTTATATTTTTAAAATAAGTTCTTATGTTGTTTTGATAATCGACAATCAAAATCAAAAAATATTTCATATTAATTAGCGGTAATTAACTAGCAACATGAAATTTAAAATAATTGCTCATAGATATACATGACTAAATATGCTAAGGTGAACACAAAATTTACTTCATAAAAATATTGACAATATCGTGGTCCATTTGATATTTAGTCAGTTCTATTCTTGGCCACGTCTCCTTAATGCTAATTAAAACTAATACCCATAGTGTTTACAAATAACACTAAACTTGTAATGGTTTTGTTTTAATTACATGTACCCTCTGGGAGCCAATAAGCTAGATGACCTGTGATGTAGATTCAGGAGCTGCGCTGATGTAAAATCAGAACAAAGGATGTCGTAAATCAAGGACCAAAGAATAAGAGGTTCGTATCTAAATAATTCGTTATATTTCTAAAATAAGTTCTTATGTTGTTTTGAAAATCGACAATCAAAATCAAATAATTTTAATATTAATTAGCGGTTATTAACTACAACATGAAATTTATAACAATTGCTAATAGATATACATAACAAAATATGCTACTGTGAAAGTTATAATGGTTTAGTTTCAATTATAAATTCCCTCTGGAAGCCAATTTGCTAGATGACCTACGATGTAATATTAGAAGCTATCCGAATATACAATCAGCGAAAAGGATGTCATAATGCAAAGACCATAGAATAAGAGGTTTATATCTAAATAATTCGTTATATTTTTAAAATAAGTTCTTATGTTGTTTTGATTATAGACAATCAAAATCAAAAAATATTTAATATTAATAAGCGGTTATTTACTACAACATAAAATTTATAACAATTGCTAATAGATATACATGACTAAATAAGCTAAGGTGTACACACAATTTACTTCATAAAAATATTAACAATATCGAACTTAACACAAAATTTCAATTCGTAGGAAATGTACGTACCACAGACGGTATTCATGAATTGATGACGTGGTCCATTTGATATTAAGTCAGTTCTATTCTTGGCCACGTCATCGTTAATGCTAATTAAAACTTATGCCCATTGTGTTTACAAATAACACTAAACTTGTAATGGTTTTGTTTTAATTACATGTACCCTCTGGGAGCCAATAAGCTAGATGACCTGTGATGTGGATTCAGGAGCTGCACGGATGTAAAATTAGCACAAAGGATGTCGTAAATCAAGGACCTAAGAATAAAAGGTGCGTATCTAACTAATTCGTTATATTTTTAAAATAAGTAAGTACTTATGTTGTTTTGATAATAGACAATCAAATCAAAAAATATTTAATAATAATTAGCGGTTATTAACTACAACATGAAATTGCTACAACATGCAATTGCTAATAGATATACATAACAAAATATGCTATTGTGAAAGTTATAATAGTTTAGTTTCAATTATAAGTTCCCATTGGAAGCCAATAAGCTAGATGACCTGCGATGTAGTTTCAGGAGCTGCACGGATGTAAAATTAGCACAAAGGATGTCGTAAATCAAGGACCTAAGAATAAAAGGTGCGTATCTAACTAATTCGTTATATTTTTAAAATAAGTAAGTACTTATGTTGTTTTGATAATAGACAATCAAATCAAAAAATATTTAATAATAATTAGCGGTTATTAACTACAACATGAAATTGCTACAACATGCAATTGCTAATAGATATACATAACAAAATATGCTATTGTGAAAGTTATAATAGTTTAGTTTCAATTATAAGTTCCCTTTGGAAGCCAATAAGCTAGATGACCTGCGATGTAGTTTCAGGAGATGCGCGGATGTAAAATTAGCACAAATGATGTCGTAAATCAAGGACCATAGAATAAGAGGTTCGTATCTAAATAATTCGTTATATTTTTAAAATAAGTTCTTATTTTGTTTTGATAATCGACAATCAAAATCAAAAAATATTTCATATTAATTAGCGGTAATTAACTAGCAACATGAAATTTAAAATAATTCCTAATAGGTATACATGACTAAATATGCTAAGGTGAATACAAAATTGACTTCATAAAAAAATTGACAATACCGAATTTAATATAAAATTCCAATTCGTAGGAAATCTACGTACCAGAGATGGTATTCATATATTGATGACGTGGTCCATTTGATATTAAGTCAGTTCCATTCTTGGCCACGTCATCGTTAATGCTAATTAAAACTTATGTCCATTGTGTTTACAAATAACACTAAACTTGTAACGGTTTTGTTTTCATTTTATGTACCCTCGGGAGCCAATAAGCTAGATGACCTGCGATGTAGTTTCAGGAGCTGCGCGGATGTAAAATTAGCACAAATGATTTCGTTAATCAAGGACCAAGGAATAAGAGGTTCGTATCTTAATAATTCGTTATATTTTTAAAATAAGTAAGTACTTATGTTGTTTTGGTAATAGACAAACAAATCAAAAAATATTTAATATTAATTAGCGGTTAACATGAAATTTATAACAATTGCTAATAGATATACATAACAAAATATGCTATTGTGAAACTTATAATGGTTTAGTTTCAATTATAAGTTCCCTCTGAAAGCCAATACGCTAGATAACCTACGATGTAATTTTAGGAGCTATGCGAATGTACAATCAGCGAATAGGATGTCATAAATCAAGGACCATAGAATAAGAGGTTTGTAGACACACACTTCAGGGAGACAAAAGATTATCCCAAAGGCTGCAAACTGAAGATGGCACACACACACAATGAGAGAATAAGTAATACAATTAGAAATTAAACTAAGCAAATGGAAAATTTTGCAAGTTAAAATTTTGCGCCCTCCTCCTCGATTCTCATTAGTGGCACGTAAGCTACACGGCACAGTGCAAATATAGCTTTTGTTTCTAGTATATATTTCTAGTGTTTGTCAACTTAATATTTTTAACATATATTTACCGAATATTTTTAGAATATATTTTTTGCGCCCTCCTCCTCGATTCTCATTAGTGGCACGTAAGCTACACGGCACAGTGCAAATATAGTTTTTGTTTTTAGTATATATTTCTAGTGTTTGTCAACTGAATATTTAACATATACTTACCGAAAATTTTTAGAATATTTTTAAGTAAACTTAATCTTTCTAGTATATTTTTAATTTATAATATTTGAAAATTTTATATATAATGTTTTTTGAAATTAAGTCAGTTTCAGTCTTGGCCACGTCATCGTCACTGCTAATCAAAACGTATGCTGTTTACTAATAAAACTAAACTTGTAATGGTTTTGTTTTAATTTCATGAATCCTCTGGGAACCAATAAGCTAGATGACCTGCGATGTAGTTTCAGGAGCTGCGCTGATGTAAAATCAGAACAAAGGATGTCGTAAATCAAGGACCAAAGAATAATAGGTTCGTATCTAAATAATTCGTTATATTTTTAAAATAAGTTCTTATATTGTTTTGATAATTGACAATCATAATCAAAAAATATTTCATATTAATTAGCGGTAATTAACTAGCAACATGAAATTTAAAATAATTGCTAATAGATATACATGACTAAAGACGCTAAGGTGAACACAAAATTTACTACATAAAAATATTGACAATACCGAATTTTTTAAATAAAATTCCAATTCATAGGAAATCTATTTACCAGAGATGGTATTCATAATTGATGTTTGATATTAAGTCAGTTCTATTCTTGGCCACGTCATCGTTGATGCTAATTAAAACATATGCCCATTTTGTTTACAAATAAAACTAATCTTGTAATGGTTTTGTTTTAATTCCATGTACCCTCGGGAGCCAATAAGCTAGATGACCTGCGATATAGATTCAGGAGCTGCGCGGATGTAAAATTAGAACAAAGGATGTCGTAAATCAAGGACCAAAGAATAAGAGGTTCGTATCTAAATAATTCGTTATATTTTTAAAATAAGTTCTTATATTGTTTTGATAATCGACAATCAAAATCAAAAAATATTTCATATTAATTAGCGGTAATTAACTAGCAACATGAAATTTAAAATAATTGCTAATAGATATACATGACTAAAAACGCTAAGGTGAACACAAAATTTACTTCATAAAAATATTGACAATATCGAATTTTTTTAAAAAAAATTCCAATTCATATGAAATCTACGTACCAGAGATGGTATTCATAATTGATGTTTGATATTAAGTCAAGTCTATTCTTGGCCACGTTATCGTTAATGCTAATTAAAACTTATGCCCATTGTGTTTACAAATAACACTAAACTTGTAATGGTTTTGTTTTAATTTCATGAATCCTCTGGGAGCCAATAAGCTAGATGACCTGCGATGTAGTTTCAGGAGCTGCGCTGATGTAAAATCAGAACAAAGGATGTCGTAAATCAAGGACCAAAGAATAAGAGGTTCGTGTCTAAATAATTCGTTATATTTTTAAAATAAGTAAGTACTTATGTTGTTTTGATAATAGACAATCAAATCAAAAAATATTTTATATTAATTAGCGGTTATTAACTACAACATGCAATTGCTAATAGATATACATAACAAAATATGCTATTGTGAAAGTTATATTGGTTTAGTTTCAATTATAAGTTCCCTCTGGGAGCCAATAAGCTAGATGATCTGCGATATAGTTTCAGGAGATGCTCGGATGTAAAATTAGCACAAATGATTTCGTAAATCAAGGACCAAAGAATAAGAAGTTCGTATTTAAATAATTCCTTATATTTTAAAAATAAGTAAGTACTTATGTTGTTTTGATAATCGACAATCAAATTCAAAAAATATTTAATATTATCGATATATTTTTAAAATAAGTAAGTACTTATGTTGTTTTGATAATCGGCAATCAAACTCAAAAATATTTAATATTAATTAGCGGTTATTAACTACAACATGAAATTTATAACAATTGCTAATAAATATACATAACAAAATATTCTATGGTGAAACTTAAATTGGTTTATATTCAATTATAAGTTCCCTCTGAAAGCCAATACGCCAGATGACCCACGATGTAATATTAGGAGCTATCCGAATGTACAATCAGCGAAAAGGATGTCATAAATCAAGGACCATAGAATAAGAGGTTTGTATCTAAATAATTCGATATATTTTTAAAATAAGTTCTAATGTTGTTTTGATAATCGACAATCAAAATCAAAAAATATTTAATATTAATTAGCGGTAATTAACTAGCAACATGAAATTTAAAACATTGGCTAATAGATATACATGACTAAATATGGTAAGGTGTACACAAAATGTACTTCATAAAAATATTGACAATATCGAACTCGAGGACTCGATGTGGCATAAAATAAATAAATGACAATCTGCACTCACACACATGCAAACAGCAGACTCCACACACACACATACAGACACACACTTCAGGGAGACAAAAGATTATCCCAAAGGCTGCAAACTGAAGATGGCACACACACACAATGAGAGAATAAGTAATTAATTTAGAAATTAAACTAAGCAAATGGAAAATTTTGCAAGTACAAATTTTTTCGCCCTCCTCCTCGATTCTCATAAGTGGCACGTAAGCTACACGGCACAGTGCAAATATAGTTTTTGTTTCTAGTATATATTTCTATATGTCTTTGTCAACTTAATATTTTTAACATATATTTACCGAATATTTTTAGAATATTTTTAAGTGAACTTAATCTTTCTAGTATATTTTTAAGTTATAATATTTGATCATTTTATATATAATGTTTTTTTAAATTAAGTCAGTTCTAGTCTTGGCCACGTCATCGTTAATGCTAATGAAAACGTATGCTGTTTACTAATAAAACTAAACTTGTAATGGTTTCGTTTTAATTTCATGTACCCTCTGGGAGCCAATAAGCTAGATGACCTGCGATGTAGTTTCAGGAGCTGCGCTGATGCAAAATCAGAACAAAGGATGTCGTAAATCAAGGACCAAAGAATAAGAGGTTCGTATCAAAATAATTCGTTATATTTCTAAAATAAGTTCTTATGTTGTTTTGAAAATCGACAATCAAACTCAAAAATATTTAATATTAATTAGCGGTTATTAACTACAACATGAAATTTATAACCATTGCTAATAGATATACATAACAAAATATGCTACTGTGAAAGTTATAATGGTTTAGTTTCAATTATAAGTTCCCTCTGAAAGCCAATACGCCAGATGACCTACGATGTAGTATTAGGAGCTATCCGAATGTACAGTCAGCGCAAAGGATGTCATAAATCAAGGACCATATAATAAGAGGTTTATATCTAAATAATTCGTTATATTTTTAAAATAGGTTCTTATGTTGTTTTGATTATAAACAATCAAAATCAAAGAATATGTATTATTAATTAGCGGTTATTAACTACAACATAAAATTTATATCAATTGCTAATGGATATACATGACTAAATATGCTAAGGTGTACACAAAATTTACTTCATAAAAATATTAACAATATCGAATTTAACACAAAATTCCAGTTCGTAGGAAATGTACGTACCACAGATGGTATTCATATATTGATGACGTGGTCCATTTGATATTAAGTCAGTTCTATTCTTGGCCACGTCATCGTTGATGCTAATTAAAACTTATGCCCATTGTGTTTACAAATAAAACTAATCTTGTAATGGTTTTGTTTCAATTACATGTACCCAATGTAGGAGCCAATAAGCTAGATGACCTGCGATGTAGTTTCAGGAGCTGCGCGGATGTAAAATTAGAACAAAGGATGTCGTAAATCAAGGACCAAAGAATAAGAGGTTCGTATCTAAATAATTCGTTATATTTTTAAAATAAGTTCTTATATTGTTTTGATAATCGACAATCATAATCAAAAAATATTTCATATTAATTAGCGGTAATTAACTAGCAACATGAAATTTAAAATAATTGCTAATAGATATACATGACTAAAGACGCTAAGGTGAACACAAAATTTACTACATAAAAATATTGACAATACCGAATTTTTTAAATAAAATTCCAATTCATAGGAAATCTACGTACCAGAGATGGTATTCATAATTGATGTTTGATATTAAGTCAGTTCCATTCTTGGCCACGTCATCGTTAATGCTAATTAAAACTTATGCCCATTGTGTTTACAAATAACACTAAACTTGTAATGGTTTTATTTTAATTTCATGTACCCTCTGGGAGCCAATAAGCTAGATGACCTGCGATGTAGTTTCAGGAGCTGCGCGGATGTAAAATTAGAACAAAGGATGTCGTAAATCAAGGACCAAAGAATAAGAGGTTCGTATCTAAATAATTCGTTATATTTTTAAAATAAGTTCTTATATTGTTTTGATAATCGACAATCATAATCAAAAAATATTTCATATTAATTAGCGGTAATTAACTAGCAACATGAAATTTAAAATAATTGCTAATAGCTATACATGTCTAATGATGCTAAGGTGAACACAAAATTTACTTCATAAAAATATTGACAATATCGTATTTAATATAAAATTCCAATTCGTAGAATATCAACGTCCCAGAGACGGTATTCATGAATTAATGACGTGGTCCATTTGATATTAAGTCAGTTCCATTCTTGGCCACGTCATCGTTAATGCTAATTAAAACTTATGCCCATTGTGTTTACAAATAACACTAAACTTGTAATGGTTTTATTTTAATTTCATGTACCCTCTGGGAGCCAATAAGCTAGGTGACCTGTAATGTAGTTTCAGATGCTGCGCGGATGTAAAATTAGCACAAAGGATGTCGTAAACCAAGGACCAAAGAAAAAGAGGTTCGTATCTAAATAATTCGTTATATTTCTAAAATAAGTTCTTATGTTGTTTTGAAAATCGACAATCAAAATCAAAAAATATTTAATATTAATTAATATTAATATATTTTTAAAATAAGTTCTTATGTTGTTTTGATAATCGACGATCAAAATCAAAAAATATTTAATATTAATTAGCGGAAATTAACTAGCAACATGAAATTTAAAACACTTGCTAATACATGACTAACGATGCTGAGGTGAATACAAAATTTACTTCATAAAAATATTGACAATATCGAATTTAATTTAAAATTCCAATTCGTAGGAAATCTACGTCCCAGAGACGGTATTCATATATTGATGACGTGGTCCATTTGATATTAAGTCAGTTCCATTCTTGGCCACGTCATCGTTAATGCTAATTAAAACTTATGTCCATTGTGTTGACAAATAACACTAAACTTGTAATGGTTTTGTTTTAATTTCATGTACCCTCTGGGAGCCAATAAGCTAGATGACCTGCGATGTAGTTTCAGGAGCTGCGCGGATGTAAAATTAGCACAAATTATGTCGTTAATCAAGGACCAAGGAATAAGAGGTTCGTATCTAAATAATTCGTTATATTTTTTAAATAACTTCTTATGTTGTTTTGATAATCGACGATCAAAATCAAAAAATATTTAATATTAATTAGCGGAAATTAACTAGCAACATGAAATTTAAAACACTTGCTAATACATGACTAACGATCCTGAGGTGAACACAGACTTTACTTCATAAAAATATTAACAATATCGAATTTTTTAAATAAAATTCCAATTCATAGGAAATCTACGTACCAGAGATGGTATTCATAATTGATGTTTGATATTAAGTCAGTTCCATTCTTGGCCACGTCATCGTTAATGCTAATTAAAACTTATGCCCATTGTGTTTACAAATAACACTAAACTTGTAATGGTTTTATTTTAATTTCATGTACCCTCTGGGAGCCAATAAGCTAGATGACCTGCGATGTAGTTTCAGGAGCTGCGCGGATGTAAAATTAGAACAAAGGATTTCGTAAATCAAGGACCAAAGAATAAGAGGTTCGTATCTAAATAATTCGATATATTTTTAAAATAAGTTCTTATGTTGTTTTGATAATCGACGATCAAAATCAAAAAATATTTAATATTAATTAGCGGAAATTAACTAGCAACATGAAATTTAAAACACTTGCTAATACATGACTAACGATGCTGAGGTGAATACAAAATTTACTTCATAAAAATATTGACAATATCGAATTTAATTTAAAATTCCAATTCGTAGGAAATCTACGTCCCAGAGACGGTATTCATATATTGATGACGTGGTCCATTTGATATTAAGTCAGTTCCATTCTCGGCCACGTCATCGTTAATGCTAATTAAAACTTATGCCCATTGTGTTTACAAATAACACTAAACTTGTAATGGTTTTGTTTTAATTACATGTACCCTCTGGGAGCCAATAAGCTAGATGACCTGCGATGTAGTTTCAGGAGCTGCTTGAATGTAAAATTAGCACAAAGGATGTCGTAAATCAAGGACCAAAGAATAAGAGGTTCTTATCTAAATAACTCGTTATATTTTAAAAATAAGTAAGTACTTATGTTGTTTTGATAATAGACATTCAAATCAAAAAATATTTAATATTAATTAGCGGTTAACATGAAATTTATAACAATTGCTAATAGATATACATAACAAAATATGCTATTGTGAAAGTTATAATGGTTTAGTTTCAATTATAAGTTCCCTCTGAAAACCAATACGCTAGATAACCTACGATGTAATTTTAGGAGCTATGCGAATGTACAATCAGCGAATAGGATGTCATAAATCAAGGACCATAGAATAATAGGTTTGTATCTAAAGAATTCGATATATTTTTAAAATAAGTTCTTATGTTGTTTTGATAATCGACGATCAAAATCAAAAAATATTTAATATAAATGAGCGATAATTAACTAGCAACATGAAATTTAAAACACTTGCTAATACATGACTAACGATGCTGAGGTGAACACAAACTTTACTTCATAAAAATATTAACAATATCGAATTTTTTAAATAAAATTCCAATTCATAGGAAATGCCCATTGTGTTTACAAATAACACTAAACTTGTAATGGTTTTATTTTAATTTCATGTACCCTCGGAGCTAATAAGCTAGATGACCTGCGATGTAGTTTCAGGAGCTGCGCGGATGTAAAATTAGAACAAAGGATGTCGTAAATCAAGGACCAAAGAATAAGAGGTTCGTACCTAAATAGTTCGTTATATTTTTAAAATAAATTCTTATATTGTTTTGATAATCGAAAACCAAAATCAAAAAATATTTCATATTAATTAGCGGTAATTAACTAGCAACATGAAATTTAAAATAATTGCTAATAGATATACATGACTAAAGACGCTAAGGTGAACACAAAATTTACTTCATAAAAATATTGACAATATCGAATTTTTTAAATAAAATTCCAATTCATATGAAATCTACGTACCAG
This sequence comes from Drosophila simulans, assembly GCF_016746395.2. Lineage (NCBI taxonomy): Eukaryota > Metazoa > Arthropoda > Insecta > Diptera > Drosophilidae > Drosophila > Drosophila simulans. The sequence continues at coordinate 268,835 of NW_025416808.1, forward strand.
AGATGGTATTCATAATTGATGTTTGATATTAAGTCAGTTCCATTCTTGGCCACGTCATCGTTAATGCTAATTAAAACTTATGCCCATTGTGTTTACAAATAACACTAAACTTGTAATGGTTTTGTTTTAATTTCATGTACCCTCTGTCAGCCAATAAGCTAGATGACCTGCGATGTAGTTTCAGGAGCTGCTTGGATGTAAAATTAGCACAAATGATGTCGTTAATCAAGGACCAAGGAATAAGAGGTTCGTATCTAAATAATTCGTTATATTTTTAAAATAAGTATGTTCTTATGTTGTTTTGATAAAAGACAAAAAAATCAAAAAATTTTTAATATTAATTAGCGGTTATTAACTACAACATGAAATTTATAACAATTGCTAATAGATATACATAACAAAATATGCTATTGTGAAAGTTATAATGGTTTAGTTTCAATTATAAGTTCCCTCTGAAAGCCAATACGCTAGATAACCTACGATGTAATTTTAGGAGCTATGCGAATGTACAATCAGCGAATAGGATGTCATGAATCAAGGACCATAGAATAATAGGTTTGTATCTAAAAAATTCGATATATTTTTAGAATAAGTTCTTATGTTGTTTTGATAATCGACGATCAAAATCAAAAAATATTTAATATTAATGAGCGATAATTAACTAGCAACATGAAATTTAAAACACTTGCTAATACATGACTAACGATGCTGAGGTGAACACAAACTTTACTTCATAAAAATATTAACAATATCGAATTTTTTAAATAAAATTCCAATTCATAGGAAATCTACGTACCAGAGATGGTATTTATAATTGATGTTTGATATTAAGTCAGTTCCATTCTTGGCCACGTCATCGTTAATGCTAATTAAAACTTATGCCCATTGTGTTTACAAATAACACTAAACTTGTAATGGTTTTATTTTAATTTCATGTACCCTCTGGGAGCCAATAAGCTAGATGACCTGCGATGTAGTTTCAGGAGCTGCTTGGATGTAAAATTAGAACAAAGGATGTCGTAAATCAAGGACCAAAGAATAAGAGGTTCGTATCTAAATAGTTCGTTATATTTTAAATAGGTTCTTATATTGTTTTGATAATCGAAAACCAAAATCAAAAAATATTTCATATTAATTAGCGGTAATTAACTAGCAACATGAAATTTAAAATAATTGCTAATAGATATACATGACTAAAGACGCTAAGGTGAACACAAAATTTACTTCATAAAAGTATTGACAATATCGAATTTAACTCCAAATTCCAATTCGTAGGAAATCTACGTACCAGAGATGGTATTCATATATTGATGACGTGGTCCATTTGATATTAAGTCAGTTCCATTCTTGGCCACGTCATCGTTAATGCTAATTAAAACTTATGCCCATTGTGTCTACAAATAACACTAAACTTGTAAACTTGTTTTAATTACATGTACCCTCTGGGAGCCAATAAGCTAGATGACCTGCGATGTAGTTTCAGGAGCACAAATGATGTCGTTAATCAATGACCAAAGAATAAGAGGTTCGTATCTAAATAATTCGTTATATTTTAAAATAAGTATGTACTTATGTTGTTTTGATAAAAGACAAAAAAATAAAAAAATTTAATATAAATCAGCGGTTAACATGAAATTTATAACAATTGCTAATAGATATACATAACAAATATGCTATTGTGAAAGTTATAATGGTTTAGTTTCAATTATAAGTTCCCTCTGAAAGCCAATACGCTAGATAACCTATGATGTAATTAGGAGCTATGCGAATGTACAATCAGCGAATAGGATGTCATAAATCAAGGACAATAGAGGTTTGTATCTAAATAATTCGATATATTTTTAAAATAAGTTCTTATGTTGTTTTGATAATCGACGATCAAAATAAAAAAATATTAATATTTATTAGCGGTAATTAACTAGCAACATGAAATTTAAAACACTTGCTAATAGATATACATGACTAACGATGCTGAGGTGAACACAAAATTTACTTCATAAAAATATTGACAATATCGAATTTAATATAAAATTCCAATTCGTAGGAAATCTACGTCCCAGAGACGGTATTCATATATTGATGACGTGGTCCATTTGATATTAAGTCAGTTCTATTCTTGGCCACGTCATCGTTAATGCTAGTTAAAACTTATGTCCATTGTGTTTACAATAAAACTAAACTTGTAATGGTTTTGTTTAAATTACATGTACCCTCTGGAAGCCAATATGCTATATGACCTGCGATGTAGTTTCAGGAGCTGCGCGGAAGTAAAATTAGAACAATGGATGTCGTAAATCAAGGACCAAAGAATAAGAGGTTCGTATCTAAATAATTCGTTATATTTTTAAAATAAGTATGTTCTTATGTTGTTTTGATAAAAGACAAAAAAATCAAAAAATTTTTAATTTAATTAGCGGTTAACATGAAATTTATAACAATTGCTAATAGATATACATAACAAAATATGCTATTGTGAAAGTTATAATGGTTTAGTTTCAATTATAAGTTCCCTCTGAAAGCCAATACGCTAGATAACCTACGATGTAATTTTAGGAGCTATGCGAATGTACAATCAGCGAATAGGATGTCATAAATCAAGGACAATAGAGGTTTGTATCTAAATAATTCGATATATTTTTAAATAAGTTCTTATGTTGTTTTGATAATCGACGATCAAAATAAAAAAATATTTAATATTAATTGCGGTAATTAACTACCAACATGAAATTTAAAACACTTGCTAATACATGACTAACGATGCTGAGGTGAACACAAACTTTACTTCATAAAAATATTAACAATATCGAATTTTTTAAATAAAATTCCAATTCATAGGAAATCTACGTACCAGAGATGGTATTCATAATTGATGTTTGATATTAAGTCAGTTCCATTCTTGGCCACGTCATCGTTAATGCTAATTAAAACTTATGCCCATTGTGTTTACAAATAACACTAAACTTGTAATGGTTTTGTTTTAATTTCATGTACCCTCTGTCAGCCAATAAGCTAGATGACCTGCGATGTAGTTTCAGGAGCTGCTTGGATGTAAAATTAGCACAATTATGTCGTTAATCAAGGACCAAGGAATAAGAGGTTCGTATCTAAATAATTCGTTATATTTTAAAATAAGTATGTACCTATGTTGTTTTGATAAAAGACAAAAAAATCAAAAAATTTTTAATATTAATTAGCGGTTAACATGAAATTTATAACAATTGCTAATAGATATACATAACAAAATATGCTATTGTGAAAGTTATAATGGTTTAGTTTCAATTATAAGTTCCCTCTGAAAGCCAATACGCTAGATAACCTACGATGTAATTTTAGGAGCTATGCGAATGTACAATCAGCGAATAGGATGTCATGAATCAAGGACCATAGAATAATAGGTTTGTATCTAAATAATTCGATATATTTTTAAAATAAGTTCTTATGTTGTTTTGATAATCGACGATCAAAATCAAAAAATATTTAATATTAATGAGCGATAATTAACTAGCAACATGAAATTTAAAACAGTTGCTAATACATGACTAACGATGCTGAGGTGAACACAAACTTTACTTCATAAAAATATTAACAATATCGAATTTTTTAAATAAATTCCAATTCATAGGAAATCTACGTACCAGAGATGGTATTCATAATTGATGTTTGATATTAAGTCAGTTCCATTCTTGGCCACGTCATCGTTAATGCTAATTAAAACTTATGTCCATTGTGTTTACAAATAACACTAAACTTGTAATGGTTTTGTTTTAATTACATGTACCCTCTGGGAGCCAATAAGCTAGATGACCTGCGATGTAGTTTCAGGAGCTGCTTGGATGTAAAATTAGCACAAAGGATGTCGTAAATCAAGAACCAAGGAATAAGAGGTTCGTATCTAAATAATTCGTTATATTTTTAAAATAAGTATGTACTTATGTTGTTTTGATAAAAGACAAAAAAATAAAAAAAATTTAATATAAATCAGCGGTTAACATGAAATTTATAACAATTGCTAATAGATATACATAACAAAATATGCTATTGTGAAAGTTATAATGGTTTAGTTTCAATTATAAGTTCCCTCTGAAAGCCAATACGCTAAATAACCTACGATGTAATTTTAGGAGCTATGCGAATGTACAATCAGCGAATAGGATGTCATAAATCAAGGACAATAGAGTTTGTATCTAAATAATTCGATATATTTTTAAAATAAGTTCTTATGTTGTTTTGATAATCGACGATCAAAATAAAAAAATATTTAATATTTATTAGCGGTAATTAACTAGCAACATGAAATTTAAAACACTTGCTAATAGATATACATGACTAACGATGCTGAGGTGAACACAAAATTTACTTCATAAAAATATTGACAATATCGAATTTAATATAAAATTCCAATTCGTAGGAAATCTACGTCCCAGAGACGGTATTCATATATTGATGACGTGGTCCATTTGATATTAAGTCAGTTCTATTCTTGGCCACGTCATCGTTAATGCTAATTAAAACTTATGTCCATTGTGTTTACAAATAAAACTAAACTTGTAATGGTTTTGTTTAAATTACATGTACCCTCTGGAAGCCAATAAGCTATATGACCTGCGATGTAGTTTCAGGAGCTGCGCGGAAGTAAAATTAGAACAATGGATGTCGTAAATCAAGGACCAAAGATTAAGAGGTTTGTATCTAAATAATTCCATATATATTTATAAAATAAGTTCTTATTTTGTATTGATAATCGACGATCAAAATCCAAAAATATATAATATTAATTAGCGGTAATTAACTAGCAACATGAAATTTAAAACATTTGCTAATAGATATACATGACTAAATATGCTAAGGTGTACACAAAATTTACTTCATAAAAATATTGACAATATCGAACTCGCGGACTCGATGTGGCATAAAATAAATAAATGACAAGCTACACTCACACACATGCAAACAGCAGACTCCACACACTTCAGGGAGACAAAAGATTATCCCAAAGGCTGCAAACTGATGATGGCACACACACACAAAGAGAGAATAAGTAATTAAATTAGAAATTAAACTAAGCAAATGGAAAATTTTGCAAGTAAAAATTTTGCGCCCTCCTCCTCGATTCTCATTAGTGGCACGTAAGCTACACGGCACAGTGCAAATATAGTTTTTGTTTATGGTATATATTTCTAGTGATTGTCACCTTAGTATTTTTAACATATATATACCGAATATTTTTAGAATATTTTTTTTGCGCCCTCCTCCGCGATTCTCATTAGTGGCACGTAAGCTACACGGCACAGTGCAAATATAGTTTTTGTTTATGGTATATATTTCTAGTGATTGTCACCTTAGTATTTTAACATATATATACCGAATATTTTTAGAATATTTTTTAAATATTAGTAATTTAAATTAAACTAAGCAAATGGAAAATTTTGCAAATAAAAGTTTTGCGCCCTTCGCCTCGATTCTCATTAGTGGCACGTAAGCTACACGGCACAGTGCAAATATAGTTTTTGTTTTTAGTATATATTTCTAGTGTTTGTCAACTGAATATTTAACATATACTTACCGAATATTTTTAGAATATTTTTAAGTAAACTTAATCTTTCTAGTATATTTTTAATTTATAATATTTGAAAATTTTATATATAATGTTTTTTGAAATTAAGTCAGTTTCAGTCTTGGCCACGTCATCGTCAATGCTAATCTAAACGTATGCTGTTTACTTATAAAACTAAACTTGTAATGGTTTTGTTTTAATTTCATGTATCCTCTGGGAGCCAATAAGCTAGATGACCTGCGATGTAGTTTCAGGAGCTGCACGGATGTAAAATTAGAACAAAGGATGTCGCAAATCAAGGACCAAAGAATAAGAGGTTCGTATCTAAATAATTCGTTATATTTTTAAAATAAGTTCTTATGTTGTTTTGAAAATCGACAATCAAAATCAAAAAATATTTAATATTAATTAGCGGTTATTAACTACAACATGAAAATTTATAACAATTGCTAATAGATATACATAACAAAATATGCTACTGTGAAAGTTATAATGGTTTAGTTTCAATTATAAGTTCCCTCTGGAAGCTAATACGATAGATGACCTACGATGTAATATAAGGAGCTATCCGAATATACAATCAGCGAAAAGGATGTTATACATCAAGGACCATAGAATAAGAGGTTTATATATAAATAATTCGTTATATTTTTAAAATAAGTTCTTATGTTGTTTTGATTATAGACAATCAAAATTAAAAAAATATTTAATATTAATTAGCGGTTATTAACTACAACATAAAATTTATAACAATTGCTAATAGATATACATGACTAAATATGCTAAGGTTTACACAAAATCTACTTCATAAAAATATTGACAATATCGAATTTAACACAAAATTCCAATTCGTAGGAAATCTACGTACCAGAGATGGTATTCATATATTGATGACGTGGTCCATTTGATATTAAGTCAGTTCTATTGGCCACGTCATCGTTAATGCTAATTAAAACTTATGCCCATTGTGTTTACAAATAACACTAAACTTGTAATGGTTTTGTTTTAATTTCACGTACCCTCTGGGAGCCAATAAGCTAGATGACCTGCGATGTAGTTTCAGGAGCTGCGCGGATGTAAAATTAGAACAAAGGATGTCGTAAATCAAGGACCAAAGAATAAGAGGTTCGTATCTAAATAATTCGTTATATTTTTAAAATAAGTTCTTATGTTGTTTTGATAATCGACAATCAAAATCAAAAATATTTCATATTAATTAGCGGTAATTAACTAGCAACATGAAATTTAAAATAATTGCTAATAGCTATACATGTCTAACGATGCTAAGGTGAACACAAAATTTACTTCATAAAAATATTGACAATATCGTATTTAATATAAAATTCCAATTCGTAGAATATCAACGTCCCAGAGACGGTATTCATGAATTAATGACGTGGTCCATTTGATATTAAGTCAGTTCCATTCTTGGCCACGTCATCGTTAATGCTAATTAAAACTTATGTCCATTGTGTTTACAAATAACACTTAACTTGTAATGGTTTTGTTTTAATTTCATGTACCCTCTGGGAGCCAATAAGCTAGATGACCTGCGATGTAGTTTCATGAAATAAGTTCTTATGTTGTTTTTATAATCGACAATAAAATCAAAAAATATTTAATATTAATTTGCGGTAATTAACTAGCAACATGAAATTTAAAACACTTGCTAATACATGACTTACGAAACTGAGGTGAACACAAAATTTACTTCATAAAAATATTGACAATATCGAATTTAATATAAAATTCCAATTCGTAGGAAATCTACGTCCCAGAGACGGTATTCATGAATTGATGACGTGGTCCATTTGATATTTAGTCAGTTCTATTCTTGGCCACGTCTCCTTAATGCTAATTAAAACTAATACCCATGTGTTTACAAATAACACTAAACTTGTAATGGTTTTGTTTTAATTACATATACCCTCTGGGAGCCAATAAGCTTGATGACCTATGATGTTGTTTCAGATGCTGCGCGGATGTAAAATTAGCACAAGGGATGTCTTATATCAAGGACCAAAGAATAAGAGGATCGTATCTAAATAATTCGTTATATTTTTAAAATAAGTTCTTATGTTGTTTTGATAATCGACAATCAAAATCAAAAAATATTTAATATTAATTAGCGGTAATTAACTAGCAACATGAAATTTAAAACATTTGCTAATAGATATACATGACTAAATATGCTAAGGTGAACACAAATTTACTTTATAAAATATTGACAATATCGAATTTAATATAAAATTCCAATTCGTGGGAAATCTACGTCCCAGAGACGGTATTCATGAATTGATGACGTGGTCCATTTGATATTAAGTCAGTTCCATTCTTGGCCACGTCATCGTTAATGCTAATTAAAACTTATGGCCATTGTGTTTACAAATAACACTAAACTTGTAATGGTTTTGTTTTAATTTCATGTACCCTCTGGGAGCCAATATGCTAGATGACCTGCGATGTAGTTTCAGGAGCTGCGCGGATGTAAAATTAGAACAAAGGATGTCGTAAATAAAGGACCAAAGAATAAGAGGTTCGTATCTAAATAATTCGTTATATTTTTAAATAAGTTCTTATGTTGTTGTGATAATCGACAATCAAAATCAAAAAATATTTAATATTAATTAGCGATAATTAACTAGCAACATGAAATTTAAAACAATTGCTTATAGATATACATGACCAAATATGATAAGGTGTACACAAAATTTACTTCATAAAATATTGACAATATCGAACTCGCGGACTCGATATGGCATAAAATAAATAAATGACACGCTACACTCACACACATGCAAACAGCAGACTCCACACACACACACTTCAGGGAGACAAAGATTATCCCAAAGGCTGCAAACTGAAGATGGCACACCAAATTGAACTAAGCAAATGGAAAATTTTGCAATTAAAATTTTGCGCCCTCCTCCTCCTCGATTCTCATTAGTGGCACGTAAGCTACACGGCACAGTGCAAATATAGTTTTTGTTTCTAGTATATATTTCTAGTGTTTGTCAACTTAATATTTTAACATATATTTACCGAATATTTTTAGAATATTTTTTTTGCGCCCTCCTCCTCGATTCTCATTAGTGGCACGTAAGCTACACGGCACAGTGCAAATATAGTTTTTGTTTCTAGTATATATTTCTAGTGTTTGTCAACTTAATATTTTTAACATATATTTACTTTCTAGTATATTTTTAATTTATAATATTTGATATTTTATATATAATGTTTTTTTGAAATTAAGTCAGTTCAAGTCTTGGCCACGTCATCGTTAATGCTAATTAAAACGTATGCTGTTTACTTATAAAACTAAACTTGTAATGGTTTTGTTTTATTTTATGTACCCTCTGGGAGCCAATAAGCTAGATGACCTGCGATGTAGTTTCAGGAGCTGCGCGGATGTAAAATTAGAACAAAGGATGTCGTAAATCAAGGACCAAAGAATATGAGGTTCGTATCTAATAATTCGTTATGTTTTTAAAATATGTTCTTATTTTGTTTGATAATCGAAAATCAAAATCAAAAAATATTTCATATTAATTAGCGGTAATTAACTAGCAACATGAATTTAAAATAATTGCTAATAGATATACATGACTAAATATGCTAAGGTGAACACAAAATTTACTTCATAAAAATATTGACAATATCGAATTTAACACAAAATTCCAATTCGTAGGAAATCTACGTACCAGAGATGGTATTCATATATTGATGACGTGGTCCTTTTGATATTAAGTCAGTTCTATTCATGGCCACGTCATCGTTAATGCTAATTAAATCTTATGTCCATTGTTTTGACAAATAACACTAAACTTGTAATGGTTTTGTTTTAATTTCATGTACCCTCTGGGAGCCAATAAGCTAGATGACCTGCGATGTAGTTTCATGAAATAAGTTCTTATGTGTTTCATAATCGACAATCAAAATCAAAAAATATTTATATTAATTAGCGGTAATTAACTAGCAACATGAAATTTAAAACACTTGCTAATACATGGCTAACGATGCTGAGGTGAACACAAAATTTACTTCATAAAATGTTGACAATATCGAATTTAATATAAAATTCCAATTCGTAGGAAATCTACTTACCAGAGATGGTATTCATATATTGATGACGTGGTCCTTTTGATATTAAGTCAGTTCTATTCTTGGCCACGTCATCGTTTATGCTAATTAAAACTTATGCCATTGTGTTTACAAATAACACTAAACTTGTAATGGTTTTGTTTAATTTCATGTACCCTCTGGGAGCCAATAAGCTAGATGACCTGTGATGTAGTTTCAGATGCTGCGCGATGTCAAATTAGCACAAAGGATGTCGTAAATCAAGGACCAAAGAATGAGAGGTTCGTATCTAAATAATTCGTTATATTTTTAAAATAAGTTCTTATGTTGTTTTGATAATCGACAATCAAAATAAAAAAATATTTCATATTAATTAGCGGTAATTAACTAGCAACATGAAATTTAAAATAATTGCTCATAGATATACATGACTAAATATGCTAAGGTGAACACAAAATTTACTTCATAAAAATGTTGACATATCGAATTTAATATAAATTCCAATTCGTAGGAAATCTACTTACCAGAGATGATATTCATATATTGATGACGTGGTCCATTTGATATTAAGTCAGTTCCATCTTGGCCACGTCATCGTTAATGCTAATTAAAACTTATGCCCATTGTGTTTACAAATAACACTAAACTTTTAATGGTTTTGTTTTAATTTCATGTACCCTCTGGGAGCCAATAAGCTAGATGACCTGCGATGTAGTTTCAGGAGCTGCGCGGATGTAAAATTAGAACAAAGGATGTCGTAAATCAAGGACCAAAGAATAAGAGGTTCGTATCTAAATAATTCGTTATATTTTTAAAATAAGTTCTTATTTTGTTTTGATAATCGACAATCAAAATCAAAAAATATTTCATATTATTTAGCGGTAATTAACTAGCAACATAAAATTTTAAATAATTGCTCATAGATATACGTGACTAATACGTGATATACGTGATAAGGTGAACACAAAATTTACTTTATAAAATATTGACAATATCGAACTCGCGGACTCGATGTGGCATAAATAAATAAATGACAAGCTACACTCACACACATACAGACACACACTTCAGGGAGACAAAAGATTATCCCAAAGGCTGCAAACTGAAGATGGCACACACACACAATGAGAGAATAAGTAATTAACTTAGAAATTAAACTAAGCAAATGGAAAATTTTGCATATAAAAATTTTGCACCCTTTGCCTCGATTCTCATTAGTGGCACGTAAGCTACACGGCACAGTGCAAATATAGTTTTTGTTTCTAGTATATATTTCTAGTGTTTGTCAACTTAATATTTTTAACATATATTTACCGAATATTTTTAAGTAAACTTAATCTTTCTAGTATATTTTAATTTATAATATTTGATAATTTTATATATAATGTTTTTTGAAATTAAGTCAGTTCTAGTCTGGGCCACGTCATCGTTAATGCTAATTAAAACGTATGCTGTTTACTTATAAAACTAAACTTGTAATGGTTTCGTTTTAATTTCATGTACCCTCTGGGAGCCAATAAGCTAGATGACCTGCGATGTAGTTTCAGGAGCTGCGCGGATGTAAAATTAGAACAAAGGATGTCGTAAATAAGGGACCAAAGAATAAGAGGTTCGTATCTAAATAATTCGTTATATTTTTAAAATAAGTTCTTATGTTGTTTTGATAATCGACAATCAAAATCAAAAAATATTTCATATTAATTAGCGGAAATTAACTAGCAACATGAAATTTATAACAATTGCTAATAGATATACATAACAAAATATGCTACTGTGAAAGTTATAATGGTTTTGTTTCAATTATAAGTTCCCTCTGGAAGCCAATACGCTAGATGACCTACGATGTAATATTAGGAGCTATCCGAATATACAATCAGCGAAAAGGATGTCATAATGCAAAGACCATAGAATAAGAGGTTTATATCTAAATAATTCGTTATATTTTAAAATAAGTTCTTATGTTGTTTTGATTATAGACAATCAAAATCAAAAAATATTTAATATTAATAAGCGGTTATTTACTACAACATAAAATTTATAACAATGCTAATAGATATACATGACTAAATATGCTAAGGTTTACACAAAATTTACTTCATAAAAATATTGACAATATCGAATTTAACACAAAATTCCAATTCGTAGGAAATCTACGTACCAGAGGTGGTATTCATATATTGATGACGTGGTCCATTTGATATTAAGTCAGTTCTAGTCGTGGCCACGTCATCGTTAATGCTAATTAAAACGTATGCTGTTTACTTATAAAACTAAACTTGTAATGGTTTTGTTTTAATTTCATGTATCCTCTGGGAGCCAATAAGCTAGATGACCTGCGATGTAGTTTCAGGAGCTGCGCGGATGTAAAATTAGAACAAAGGATGTCGTAAATCAAGGACCAAAGAATAAGAGGTTCGTATCTAAATAATTCGTTATATTTTTAAAATAAGTTCTTATGTTGTTTTGATAATCGACAATCAAAATCAAAAAATATTTCATATTAATTAGCGGTAATTAACTAGCAACATGAAATTTAAAATAATTGCTCATAGATATACATGACTAAATATACTAAGGTGAACACAAAATTTACTTCATAAAAATATTGACAATATCGTGGTCCATTTGATATTTAGTCAGTTCTATTCTTGGCCACGTCTCCTTAATGCTAATTAAAACTAATACCCATAGTGTTTACAAATAACACTAAACTTGTAATGGTTTTGTTTTAATTACATGTACCCTCTGGGAGCCAATAAGCTAGATGACCTGTGATGTAGATTCAGGAGCTGCGCTGATGTAAAATCAGAACAAAGGATGTCGTAAATCAAGGACCAAAGAATAAGAGGTTCGTATCTAAATAATTCGTTATATTTCTAAAATAAGTTCTTATGTTGTTTTGAAAATCGACAATCAAAATCAAATAATTTTTAATATTAATTAGCGGTTATTAACTACAACATGAAATTTATAACAATTGCTAATAGATATACATAACAAAATATGCTACTGTGAAAGTTATAATGGTTTAGTTTCAATTATAAATTCCCTCTGGAAGCCAATTTGCTAGATGACCTACGATGTAATATTAGAAGCTATCCGAATATACAATCAGCGAAAAGGATGTCATAATGCAAAGACCATAGAATAAGAGGTTTATATCTAAATAATTCGTTATATTTTTAAAATAAGTTCTTATGTTGTTTTGATTATAGACAATCAAAATCAAAAAATATTTAATATTAATAAGCGGTTATTTACTACAACATAAAATTTATAACAATTGCTAATAGATATACATGACTAAATAAGCTAAGGTGTACACACAATTTACTTCATAAAAATATTAACAATATCGAACTTAACACAAAATTTCAATTCGTAGGAAATGTACGTACCACAGACGGTATTCATGAATTGATGACGTGGTCCATTTGATATTAAGTCAGTTCTATTCTTGGCCACGTCATCGTTAATGCTAATTAAAACTTATGCCCATTGTGTTTACAAATATCACTAAACTTCTAATGGTTTTGTTTTAATTACATGTACCCTCTGGGAGCCAATAAGCTAGATGACCTGTGATGTGGATTCAGGAGCTGCACGGATGTAAAATTAGCACAAAGGATGTCGTAAATCAAGGACCTAAGAATAAAAGGTGCGTATCTAACTAATTCGTTATTATTTTAAAATAAGTAAGTACTTATGTTGTTTTGATAATAGACAATCAAATCAAAAAATATTTAATAATAATTAGCGGTTATTAACTACAACATGAAATTGCTACAACATGCAATTGCTAATAGATATACATAACAAAATATGCTATTGTGAAAGTTATAATAGTTTAGTTTCAATTATAAGTTCCCTTTGGAAGCCAATAAGCTAGAAGACCTGCGATGTAGTTTCAGGAGCTGCACGGATGTAAAATTAGCACAAAGGATGTCGTAAATCAAGGACCTAAGAATAAAAGGTGCGTATCTAACTAATTCGTTATATTTTTAAAATAAGTAAGTACTTATGTTGTTTTGATATAGACAATCAAATCAAAAAATATTTAATAATAATTAGCGGTTATTAACTACAACATGAAATTGCTACAACATGCAATTGCTAATAGATATACATAACAAAATATGCTATTGTGAAAGTTATAATAGTTTAGTTTCAATTATAAGTTCCTTTGGAAGCCAATAAGCTAGATGACCTGCGATGTAGTTTCAGGAGCTGCGCGGATGTAAAATTAGCACAAATGATGTCGTAAATCAAGGACCATAGAATAAGAGGTTCGTATCTAAATAATTCGTTATATTTTTAAAATAAGTTCTTATTTTGTTTTGATAATCGACAATCAAAATCAAAAAATATTTCATATTAATTAGCGGTAATTAACTAGCAACATGAAATTTAAAATAATTCCTAATAGGTATACATGACTAAATATGCTAAGGTGAATACAAAATTGACTTCATAAAAAAATTGACAATACCGAATTTAATAAAATTCCAATTCGTAGGAA